>NC_057810.1:400881386-401100869 GCF_018294505.1 Triticum aestivum | reverse complement strand
CGGTTGCAATCCTGAATGTTGAATGACACCTGGGAGACCCAAATAGGTCGCTTCCAGGGCTAGGTGTGAACGCCCACAGCTTGCAAGGCTCGGATTTTGCACGGAGGCATGGTTCTCTAAGCGCCTCCTTAACCGTATTGCGGCAATTGGGCGCTAGGGCTAAAATTTTCGCGCCATATCGGCGGTTCTAGGTCAAATGGTCATGTGGAGGGAAAGATTCCCATTGTCCCCACCTATCCAATTGACTGGTTGGGTTTGCACCGGTGCCCAATGCCAACCATTCATGGCGTCGTTGGAGCGTGACCTGTGTTCTATGAGGAAGTCGTCGAGAGTGGTGCTCAACACATATAACACATAGTGTTGCCGCTTTCAAAGTTCCACGACTCCCAGTAGTCCGAGCCTTACCAAGTCCCTCCGACTCTGATTCCCGTCCTCTGGTCGAGTCGGGCTCTAGGAAGGTGGGAGAGTGACCCTCCTCTTTAGTTTATTCAAGTGGGAGTGAATGATTTACATGCCCATGGAGGGGCTTATATAGCCTATGGGTCCTTGACAAATAACCGATGCTACGCTTGAAAAGAGGTGGGAGGGTAGAACGAGGTAATCTTTGATCCATGAGTCCATGGGCTCCTAGTTGGGCTAGGAGGGGAGTTGTAGCCCATGGAAGTTAGATTTTGTCAACCATATGAAGGCTTTCTTGCTTGGGCTTTGGGCTTCTTTGGTCTTTCGCCTTCATCTTTGACTTGTTCTTTTATGTGCTCTCCTTCTTTTGACTTTTTGACCATAAAGACTTCCTTTGACTTTCATTGACCAAGGTAGCTTGTCTGGAGCCATGGTAGCTCGCTTGGACTTTCGTTGACCTCTCTGGCTTGTGTTGACTACTTTTGTTTTTTGTTGACCGGCCACGTGGATTGCTATGTAAGACTTATGTGGGACCCCCGGTATAACTTTAGTTATTTCTCAACAGTAAGATAATGTTAGAATGCCATATTAATTGATTTCTAAAAGCTGCAAGCTTGAGTAAGCAAAGGCTGAGAAACTATACAACGTGTTTGCAAAACTGAAGATAATTGATTTAGTGTTATTTCATTCTAAATTTTTTGTCCTGGGTGCAGGCTCAGTATATAATGAGTCCGCGGTTGGGGACGTACCCCAACTTAGCATAGACAAGAATGAGATATGGTCTGCTCCGTTTACTGAGAAAGAGGTGTTTGAGGCAGTCACACAAATGAAACACGATAAGGCTCCTGGTCTGGATGGTTTACCAGCAGAGTTTTATAAGAGATGCTGGCATATCATCAAGGATGACCTCATGCCTATGTTCCATGAATTGTTTAACGGCAACCTACAACTTTTTCACCTAAACTTTGGAACAATAACATTGTTGCCAAAGAAGGAGGAGGTTGTGCGCATTGAGCAGTTCAGGCTGATTTGCTTACTCAATGTGAGTTTCAAAATTTTCACTAAGGTAGCCATGAACAGGTTGGCGCAGATTGCCCATTCGGTGGTGCACCCAACACAATCTGCGTTGATGCCGGGGAGACACATCCTAGAAGGGGTGATTGTCTTACACGAAACTCTGCATGAAATCCATTCAAAGAAACTTGATGGGGTTATCTTCAAAGTGGATTTCGGGAAAGCATACGATAAGGTCAAATGGCCTTTCCTCCAGCAGGCCTTACGCATGAAGGGGTTTGACGATGCTTGGAGGAAACAGGTCGACACCTTCAATCAAAAAGGAAGTGTTGTAATTAAAGTGAATGATGACATAGGTCAACAAGGGCTTACGACAGGGGGACCCGATGTCTCCTATTCTGTTCAACAAAGTAGTAGATATGTTGGCAGTCCTTATTGGTCGGGCCAAGGAGAATGGCCAAGTAGGAGGACTAGTTCCGCATCTGTGGATGTGGGAGTATCCATACTACAATACGCTGATGATACTATTATATTCATGGAACATGATCTCGCAAAGGCTAGAAACATGAAGTAGTACTTTGCCTATTTGAACAATTGTCGGGACTGATAATTAATTTTAACAAGAGTGAATTGTTCTGTTTTGGGAGGGCCAAATAAGAACAAGATGCGTATAGATAACTGTTTGGATGTGAAATGGGTTCCCTACTATTCTCGTACCTAGGGATACCAATTCACCATCGGAAATTATCGAATAAGGAGTGAAAGTGCCTTGAAGACCGATTTGAGAAAAAACTAAGCTGCTGGAAGGGCAAGCTTATGTCATATGGGGGCCGGCTAGTGTTGATAAATTCAGTTCTAACTAGTATGCCGATGTTACTCTTATCTTTCTTTGAAGTGCCAGTTGGGGTACGAAAAAGATTAGATTTTTATCGATCTCGGTTTTTCTGGCAATGTGATGAAGTAAAAACGAAATACAGATTGTCCAGATGGGATATAATTTGCAAACCCAAAGACCAAGGTGGACTAGGCGTTGACAACTTAGAGGTTAAAAATAGATGCCTACTTAGCAAAAAGCTATTTAGGTTGTCTGTTGAGACCGAGGGTACATGGTTACAAATTTTGCGTAATAAGTACCTACAATCCAAGACATTGGCCCAGGTTACTGTAAGACCTAATGACTCGCCTTTCTGGAAGGGGTTAATGAAGACGAAAGAAGACCTTTTTCAGAGGGTGAAGTTTAACGTTGGTAATGGCAACGGTACAAGATTTTGGGAAGACACATGGTTAGGGGTGATGCCTTTAGCTCTACAATATCCCACGCTATATAATATTGTACAACATAAGGAGGCCTACGTAGCTACAGTACTACAGCCGGTTCCACTAAACATTCAGTTCAGGAGGGCTTTAGTGGGGGAACGTTGGCTCTCTTGACTTCATCTGATGCGTAGGTTGATGGATTTTCAACTCTCGCACTAGCCAGATACCATCCACTGGAAATTATCCATGAACGGTGAAATCTATGTACTTGGACTTAATTAACTCTGGGTCAATAACGAGATCACTTCACATATGGAAGGTTAAAGTTCCGTTAAGAATCAAAATCTTCATGTGGTTTGTACACAAGTAAGTGATTTTAACCAAGGAGAACTTGATCAAGCGAAGATGGGTGGGTAGTTCACGATGTTTTTTTGTGACTAGAATGAAACCATAAAACACCTCTTTCTCGATTGTCCTCTGGCCAAACTACTTTGGCGCACGATACACATAGCCTTCAACGTTAGCCCTCCAATTAGTATCGACACGTTATTTGGGACGTGGCTAACCGGAGTGGAATCAAATATTGCCGGACATATTCGGATAGGGATATGCGCACTACTTTGGGATATATGGAACTGCAAAAATGGTATCATCTTTAATAGGAAAAATTTCATCAACCTTTTGCAGGTTATATATAGAGCCACTGCTTGTATCTGTATGTGGTCGTTACTCACTCATGTGGACTCGAGGGAGCTTTTGCCTATTGGGTGCAACCGATGAGAGACGGTAGCACGGGTTATCTACAACCGGTATGGATGGCGATCCAATAATAGGATAGGTGTTTAGTCATCTAGGCCTATTTTTCGCCGGTTGTGGCAGTTTTTGTTTTATCTTTGTTCGTTTTATGCTCCTTCTGTGAGCCTTTACTCAACTTAAGACTTTGTTTTGGATCTTCAGTTAAATAAAATGGCTTCATGCATCATTCTGATGCAGAGGCCGGGGGATGTCCTCCTTTTCGAAAAGAAATAATAACAATAATCCGTTGCCAATTACACTTTATTTAACTTGTATGCTGTAACTATGTTAGATATCACATTCAATGTTGCATTAGCTAATTGTGATTTTTCAGTATATATTGTCATTAGTACATCTAATAATGATTAATGAGGAAAATTAGCAAGTATAAGGAGGTTTCAGTGAGCACTGATGGATTTACTCTACTACTCTGATATTAAACGTCACTGTGTGATGAAACCCACAGGATTTAAAGACATTAGAGCTATATGAACACTTAATTAAGCTACCTTTAAAGCCATGAAAGCATCCTCCATGGCACGTCGTCGAACAACCATGTCAGCTCGTCGCAGATCTGCCTGGGTTTGCAAATAGCTGTTGTATTAGATCAGCATGAAACCATGGATTAAACAGTAACATACTAATAGCATATTAGCATGGTTATTAAACAATTTAAACGGGTACTACAATGACATATATATGGGTGCAGCTTTATCGACAGTATGAATGAGAAACGTATGTTACTTAAATCTATTAACTACTTCCTACAAAATGAGTGAAGAAAGAATTTGTATAGACCTACCTCCAAAGCACCATCACTCCAATGTTGATCTGCTGCTTTCTTCAAGTCTGAATGAGCTCGCTCCTTCAATATCTGATTATGTACAGAGGTCAAATTAACATATTAGAAGTATAACGAAACCAATATAACACATAGAAGGCATATGAAACATTCCATACGAACAGATCTAGTACATACTCTAGCAAAATTGGTTAGGTGGGCTGCCCGTTCCTTCACACTGTTATCAATCTTTCGGGTGTCCTTCCTTGCACGAGCTTTCAGGCAATCTTACATTTAGATGAGGAATTAAATCTTATGGAAGGAAAAACTTATAGCTTGTTATGTGAAAGAGCATGTACCATCAAGCTTGAGAAACCCCAATCCTAATACAGCAACATCCTTAGATGCACGTTTGTTCAACCTTGTGATGCCACTAAGAGTAAAAGGATTTCAGATATCAAAATTCAGAATAGCAAAACAAATAAATACATTGTTTCTACCAAGGAAAACAATTACATGAGGGAATATCAATGATGCACAGGGAACAAGAGTACCGTGAAAGCAAAAGAATATCACTCTGAGCTCTTTCATTCACAAACTTTGCATCATTATAGACAAATTGGCACGCTTTAGACAGCCCTTGAGTAGAATATAGTGTTTTTTCCTGAGCTGCAACTTGACTATCTGAAAAATGTGACATTCCTCTTGGATGCTCATCAAAATCCCTGCAACAGAAGATTAAGAATATGGAACTAAAAAATGACGAGCTATATCTGCTTAATGACCATGTGCAGTTTACCATATATGATTTTAGAATTCTGGTACAGAACTTCAGTTTATGTTGGAAGAAACTAGACATTTCTGAAAATCATGAAACTACTATATAAAACTAGAGGAAGTCTTCTTTGACACTGAAATTGTTTCTTAGTCTTCAGCTGACTGAGTTTAATATTACAAGTCGAAAAAATAGGATGAAGCATTATGATAGCAGGCGTTAGCTTTACGATAATATGCATTGCATGAGTTCAGTGTAAACGAAATAAACTACAGACAAAGTATTCAATATTATCTTTATTTTTCATGCTAACAAAGGTACATGGATTCTGACAGATTATTCGTTTGTGTGCGAATGTGTGTGTATACCTGTAAGGATTGTTGCCATCTTCAGGAATATTGCACTCTTTAGTTTCACTGGCACTACGAGAACCATAAGAATGGCACCAAACATTCGGACCTTGTTGGAGTAGGTAACCATTGGACTTCGCATTCGTTTTCCAATGCCTATCGTTTGGAAAGGACCTGATGATATGATATCCGTTCATCCACTTCCTTACCTCTACCTCTAGTGGTAAACAATTCGATGCTACGCAGCGTAGTGCTTTCAGCTTACACGGCATTCTGTGTTTATCATTATAGCACACCCCACTAGATGCTATGGTACCAGATATTTGGCTAGCCATATGTGTCGATCTGTATGTCTACTACAGATTATGAACCTTTGGCCTGACAAAATCTCTATGCCTTCATTTAGCAGATTTTCAGCCAATTTGAAACGGATATTTCAGTACCTGATGTCAATGGCATTAGTTTCACGTCAAAACAAATGAATACACATAGACCAAGAGTCTACTTTGCAGTGCACAAACTTATGTCTACATAATACAGGTACAGATGATCATTTCTAGACAAAATGTAAGAAAATAATAAATAATAAATGCATCAAAGGTGGCACATGGGGGATAATATAGGTGGTCGATGTCAGCAACTATATACTACTCCCCCCTCGAAAATAAGTGTCACAGTTTTGAGCTTGTTTTGAACTGGGGTTAGTTCAAAACTGCGACACTTTTTATGGAAAGGAGGTAGTATATATTGTTAGGTTGATCTCCTCCCGATCGAGCCCAACGGCTCGCCGGGCCCTTCCGATCGAGCCCAACGGCTCGCCGGGCCCTTGACTCGCGCCCTGGTCGGGGCGCCCAACCAGTGTTATACTCCGTAGTTTCTTATTCTAATAACTGACGTGCATAGTATTGTCGGGATTACAGCTACATACGGAATGAAGTTGTACGCTTTGTGACACCATGAGAAATTATTTCTAGTTTAACATTTTTCTTTTGAGCCGCTAGTTTAACATTGTTGGGAGTGAACACATAGTGATTCACAAAGCAGACCCCAAAAACAACACTGGCCTCTCACAAATACAGTCTCACTCGAGAAACTGGCACACAAATCACACACGCTACCTGCAACACAGCACGCTCGGCAGTACGAACGACTATCATGGCATGCAGATGCAGGATGCATCGCTGTCTATGCCTAGCAAAGGAAACCACACAAAGGAAGTAGCGATGAGAAGGACAGCGCCTGCACTTACTGTTTCATGCGAAGGAGTTTGGAGACTGGGGAAGGACGAGAGGGAGGAGCAAGGGGGGAGGGAGATCAAGCGCGATAGTACAGGGAGCAAGGTAGGGGACGCTAAGGACGAACGAGAATGGGAGGGAGAATCCAGAGGCGCGGGGAGGCCACACATGTTGGGTGGCGAAGTGGCATGGCAGCCACCAGTTTGTCCCTGCGGCGGGAGGGAAGCCAACGGGCTGGGACCGCGTTACTATGATCCGATATTCTATGGCCACGATTTCATTGCCCGTGACAACAGGTTGACGGTTAGAGCAACTCCAACTGCGAGACCCATTTCATCCGCCCACGTCTGTTTTGGTCGGTCCGGACAAAAACGTCGGCCCAAAGCGCTGACCCATTCTCAAAATCCGTCCAGTTGGCGTTCGTGCAAACCCATTTCAAGCCCAAAATTGCACCAAAAATGCGTCGGACACGGACACGCCGCGCGTCCCCTCAATGTCCGCCGCAGTCCCACTTGTCGAGCGCCCAACCACCACCCACGTCTTATTAAATGTCAGCACCTACCTCGGGGCCCACCTGGTAGTGTGTGGAAGGTCCGCGAGCCCGTCCTTTTTAATGGAAGCGTGCGGCGGGGCCGGCTTCATCCACTTCCAACGTCCGTCCACATCTGGCCACACCGTGCTCCCTCGCCGGCGACTAGGAACCCTAGCAAGCCCAAACCACCATGGGGTTATTTAGGTGGCGCAAGGGGAGGGGGAAGCTGACCCCCGGTGCGAGCTCTTCCCGCGGCTCGCCGGCTCTTCCGCCGCCGCCTCCTAGACGCGGCTCGCCATCGGAGCGGCAGCGTCTGTACATACCAGGCCACCAGGCGCAGTGGCACTGGCAGTACCGCCGGCCACTGCAGTATCTGGAAGTCAACCTGCCTCATGGCTGGCATCTGGATCCGCAGCAGATCCCGATTCTGGCACTGCCACGCACGCCGCGGGCGCACGCCGAGGAGGTTCGCCGGCTGCGCGAGGCCCTCACTCCGGAGTAGTGGCGGATGCGTGCGTACGCGCCAGACTCCCCCAACTGGGAGCGCTGGTTCCCGCTAGAGCACGAGGAGGAGCGCCGCCAGGGCATCCACGTCGACCACGACGTTCCTCCACCGCCGCCTGAGGTTCTGCCGCACGAGCAGGACGAAGAGGCGGCGTACCAAGCCGCCCTCGCACTACTAGGGAAAACCCTAGCAGTAGCGCGGGTTTAATGCCTATAAGTAGCGCGGGGAACCACGCTACTAGTAAGGCGCTACAGCTAAAGGTTAGCAGTAGCGTGGGTTAGGCCACGCTATTGCTATATCGACTTAGTAGTAGCGCTTTCTACAATGACCGCTACTGGTAATTAGTAGTAGCGCTTCTCCCAGCACGCGCTACTATCATTATTCCATATTTTACTTCTTTTTTATTTAATATTGTATTCATACACCTTTATACAAGTTTTCATACCGCAGCAATTTAGAGATTGTTTTTACATCATAATGAGTTATTACATCACTGGGAGAAAGAACCTTGGACTAGTTTCAAGTGGATGGACATCCACTTGAAACTAATCAGCGGTTCTTTCACCCAATGATATAATAAATATCATCATCATCATATCATTAAAAACTTATCATCATAATACATAATTGTCATATAACACATCCTCATGATCATCGTTTTCATCAATGAGACATCACATAGCAAGTTGGTCACTAGTCATAATCACAACTACTCCTCATCATCAACTCTCATCCTCATGATCATCGTTTTCATCAATGAGACATCACATAGCAAGTTGGTCACTAGTCATAATCACAACTACTCCTCATCATCAACTCACATAAACATATTGTACCTCATAGGACCTACTACATTCTCTTAGGACCTACTATATTCTCTTAGGTAAAATAATATAAAACAAGATAGCCTCTGACTCTCCATTATGGAGAATGGAGATTATCCTGTCTCCAATTCTTGCCTTTCGCATAATGTTGCTTCCAAGAACCTCCTTACGACTATCCATATATTTTTTTCCATTATTTGATTATCATGTGTTCACCGGTTTTAGAAATCCGGTATGGACAGGTGAGATTCATAGGATGACCTGGTTGTATGTTCAAAACATCAAGGCGACCATTCTGATACATCAAATGAGGCACACAATCCATCGGGATTTTCTGTTGAAAAACATAGTAATAACTTCATAGTTAGCAATGTAGTTCAGTTTTAGAAGTATGCAAAAGATGCACGGATGTCGTAATAGTAAAAAAATCTTACCAGGGGAAGTTATCGTGGTTCAACACGTGCACTAGTGGCACGTATTGACCATAATGTGGATGCGTCTGATAATAGACATTGTAATTCTCAAGGTTAGTACAATATGCGACCAGATGATTTCTCTCCTGATAAGTTAACTCAGAGCCATCGGTGTAGTAGGTTCTGTCTACCATCTTCCACACATTAAGCTGTCAACTATTTTGAAATAAACAATATAAACTAGTTAATAACTATGTTTGAGAAACTCACATAGCGGTAGAATTGGAAGTGTATCAACAAGGACCCAAATGTCCAAATTGTCCACCTCGATGTCAGGATCACCAAGATCCATAGTGACAAACATACCCTCTTGAAAATCATACATCTTGCAAAGTGCTTCCCAACCCGGGCAACCAAAATGGATACGCTCTCAGAATTGTATAGATTTACCTCAAAATCCATACCATGATGGGTCCTTAGGTTAATTTTCTTTGTTTCATTCCTCTCATGATCTTCAAAACCCATCCTCTCCAAGACATGGCGTCTTGCATGGCATGGGATAAGCTAGTCGAATTGTAAAAGACGAAAATTACACGTTGAAGTAGTAGAAGTCGAGCTTAATTACGAAAAAAAAACTTTGTGTTGTAGCTTAACGTATCACAATCGAAGGCCTCCTCGAGCTTAATGCTGAAGCGCCGACCTTCTACCAAGTGAGGCCTGTCGCAGAAAACCCGGTTGTCGCCGCACCAGGAGCACTCCCCGGGACCTTCTTCGTCCGTCGACATTTCCTATGTTCATAATTCAAAGATTAAACTTGAACAATTAAATATATGTACTACAAAAACTAAATTAGATCATTATTATTCATCACGGGTTGACTATCGGTTTGTCGAGTCTTTTCTTGAAAACTCTCAGCTCACGTGGTGTATATATTCGACCGTCAATGATGGTAGCTCCTCCTTTAGTTCACGAGTGCATTACACCAAATTGTCTAGCACACATGAACAAAGGAGAAGCTACCCCCATGACAACAGTCGGGATTCTTCATCCTCTCATATATAGTGGAGACTCTCCCTCACTGATTCCTCTCTGACATTTGTGACCGTCGGTGATGGTCGTTACTCCTCCTTCCCCTAGTGCATAACAAAGGTTTAGCACAAGGAGAAGAAGGAGAAACGTCCCCCACGACAACAGTCGGGATTCTTCGACCTCAACAGACTTAAAGTCAACCCGAAATATCGTTTAATTATCTTTCTAGAAAATCCAGACCACTCGATATTTCCTACATATTCTAGCACAAGTCATGCCAAAATTCACGGGAAATTCCGGCATGGCCTTTGCTAAAAAAGGACATATCGAGCGCCTAAAATTTGCCAAAACGGAAATTAATCAACACTCCGGCAAAACATAGGCCACTCGGAGGTGTAACCTGCAAACATGACCGGCCACTTGGGCAACCACATATCCTATTTGAGTAACACAAGATATTCATATTTTTATCTACATCATATCTTATAGGACTCATATTCA
Organism: Triticum aestivum; assembly: GCF_018294505.1. NCBI lineage: Eukaryota > Viridiplantae > Streptophyta > Magnoliopsida > Poales > Poaceae > Triticum > Triticum aestivum. Next base: position 401,090,459 of record NC_057810.1, on the reverse strand, counting down.
CATGGAGATTTGGCTGGTCTCACCTCGAGGTCGGAGGGGGTCGGTGACGGGGACGACATCAGGGATGATGGAGGGGCTCCTAGATTTCTGCAAAAACAAAAACCATGTAAGTTATCACTAATACATCTCGAATAGTATCATACATATAACATCACTAATACAACTAAAACCCTAGCGAACGACAGGTATCAACGACGAGGATGCGGGATAGGCATCGTCGACGTCGATGCGGGAATAATTGCTTAAACTAAAAAAATAACAACAAATGTGACATGTTCAACTAGTTCTATTAATTCAACTAGTTCTTACTAAAAATAAACGTACTATAAATAAAAATAAACTAGTTCTTTCTAAAAATAAACTCGTTCTTTCTAAAAATAAACTAGTTCAACTAGTTATATTAATTTTCTTACTAAAAATACATTAGTTCTATTAATTTAACTAGTTCTTAATAAAAATAGACTAGTTCAACTAGTTTTATTGATTTACTTACTAATTATTTTAAACACTTACTAAAAATAGTAAAAAAAACTACATTATACAATAGTAGAAAAACTACAGTAAAAAACAGAAAAAAAGAGATGGAGGGAGGAGGGGAAGGGAGGAGGAAGGAGAGAGGAGGAGGGGGAGGAGGCCGGTGGGATCAGAGGAGGGAGGGGCGGGAGGGAGGAGGGGGAGGGGGCGGCCGGAGGAGGAGGAGGGAGGGGGTGGCCGGAGGAGGAGGAGGGAGGGGCGGTGGGAGGAGGATGGCCGAAGGAGGAGGGAGGAGGAGGGAGGGGAGGAGGGAGGAGGGAGGAGGAGGGACGGAGGGAGTACCTCAGTGGAGGAGCAGCGCGGCGGCGGCAGACGACAGGTTCTGCGCGGGCGAGAGTGAGTGAGATGGAGAGTGAGTGAGAGGGAGAGTGAGTGAGAGGGTCGGGCGCGTGGTGAGGATAAGGTAAGTAAGTAGTAGCACATTTTCGAGATACACGCTACTGCTATGGAATGTAGGAGTAGCGCTAGTTGCAGATACACGCTACTGCTAAGAGGGGCTAGCCATCTGCGCCCAGTACAAACATAGCAGCAGTGCATTTTCCTAGCACGCGTTACTGCTAAAGTAGTAGCAGTAGCGCGGTTTATTTAAAAACGCTACTACTAAGATCCTATGTATAAGGTTTTCCCTAGTAGTGTCGAGCTAGCCCTGCAGTAGGCGCCGGAGGCGAGCAGGATCGAGGAGGAGGCCCAATGGGATGGGATGGACCGCGCCCTCGCCTTTTCGGCGGCAGGGCACTCCGTCCATGTGCCGCTCTACGACTCGCCTCCGTCCATCGTCGAGCCCAAGCCGGAATCAGAGCCGAGGCGGAAGCGCTCGCCGCCTCCACCCACTTGGCCGGAGGAGTCCTACACGTGGACCGGCGAGTGCCGCGAGTGGGTGAGCGCGCCTCCAGTCCACTACGCCGTGACACCGGAGGAGGAGGCGGCCCACCTTGAGCGCTGGAAGGCGCACTGGCTCACCCAGGAGGCGGTCGACGGCGAGCGCCAGATGCTTTGGGAGCAGTAGCCGCGCCGCGACGTGGAGGCACTACGGCTTGAGGAGGAGGAGGAGGAGGAAGAGCGTGCTCGGCTAGCGGCAATGTCGGCACCGCTGCAGATGCCAGAGGAGGTTGCCCTGGAAGCGTACCATGTGGTTGTGATGCCCCAGATTCAATCATACACTAATCATACACGCAAATGTGTACGATCAAGATCAGGGACTCACGAGAAGATATCACAACACAAGTCTAGACACAAATTAAAACAATACAAGCTTTATATTACAAGCCAGGAGCCTCGAGGGCTCGAATACATCAGCTCGAATACAAATGAGTCAGAGGAAGCAACAATATGTGAGTATAGACATAAGTTAAATAAGTTTGTCTTAAGAAGGCTAGCACAAAAGCAACATTGATCGAAAAGGCAAGGCCTCTTGCCTGGGGGCCTCCTAACTACTCCTGGTCGTCGGTGTCCGCCACGTAGTAGTAGGCACCCTCGGGGTAGTAGTAGCCATCAGCGGTGGCGTCTGGATCCTGGGCTCCACCATCTGGTTGCAGCATCCGAGAACAATGGAAAGAGGTGGAAAAAGGGAAGCAAAGCCACTGTGAGTACTCATCCAAAGTACTCGCAAGCAAGGATCTACACTACATACGCATCGGTGTCAATGAAATGGGTAGTATCTGTGGACTGAACTGCAGAATGCCAGAAGAGAAGGGGAAAGCCTAGCCTATCGAAGACTAGCGTCTTCAGGCAGCTCCAAGCATCTTGCAGCATTCATAAGAGTATAGAATAGCAGTTTATATTTAGCAAACGTGTTGTAACATTAGCGCCCAGAGATCACTTCCTCGACTCCCTGCAAGGAAACAATCCCGGAGCCATCATTTCCATTACATGCCTCAGCATTCAGTATCCAGTTCGAGTTGTAACGATCGGGATACAACTCCGAGTGTCCGTTACCGTAGGACAGGCTATCGATAGATGTTTTCTTCCCTGCAGGGGTGCACCAACTTACCCACCATGCTCTATTAACTCCGAACGGACACACTTTTCTAGGTCATGCCCGGCCTCAGCCAAATAATACGCTGCAACCCGACCTAGGCCTAATAGAGAGGTCAACACGCTGGTCTACATCCTAAGCGCGCAGGGGTCTCGAGCCCATCGCCCTTTGCACTCCTGCACGTTGTGAACGCAACCGGTGAGTAGACCTAGCCCCCCTTATACAAGGCGAGGCGTTCTAGTCCAACCCGGCGCGCGCCGCTCAGTCGCTGACGTCTAATAAGCTTTGACTGATGCATACGACACAGAACACCCATACTATGACGTCGTGATGTGCTATCAGGCCAGAGGCCCCTCAGATTAAATATCCAAACCATTAATGTGTTGGTAGTGCGGTCACGAGCAGAGACTCACGAAAGATGTGACCCCGTCGCCCCGTCTCGAGGACTTGCGGCAAGGGCTAAGAATACCTGGCCACGCCTCGTATTCAACTCTCGGGTACCCTCCAGGTCAACCCGTCTCCACATCATTCACGGGTACCCCTTAGGGTCGACCCACCTTTCGAAGTAACAGTTGTAAAGTCCAAGTATCCGTGTGTCCAAACACCAAAGGGAAACCCCGAGGAATCACCCTCGGTGGATTCCACTCGATGCAATCATCAAGTTGAACGTAGGAGGAACCACCCTCGAGGTTCACACTTGAGGGGTTGCACGATAGAGCTGTATTAGAAGTGATTAAGGAGGAATCACCCTCGATGACCACAACCGAATAGCTACACTACAGAGATCTCATTAGGAGTGATGTATGAGGTACCACCCTCGGCACTCGATGGTAACTCTATAGAGTCGAACAACAAAAGGGGCGTGATGTGATGTGAGGTGTCGGGCTCTGGTCGTCGATCACATTGATCGAGACATCGATGATGAAGCACGGGCAACAAGGCCAAGGTGGGGGGTCACTGATGGATCACTAACCAACCTATACTAAGCAGTTTAGGATAAGAAGGTAGGTAACAATAAGCATGTTACAAAAGCAGGCTATGCATCAGAATAGGAGCAATCAATTACAGTAGCAAATTCTAAGGCAAGCATGAGAGAATGGAATGGGCGATATCGGGATGATCAAAAGGGGGGCTTGCCTGGAAGCTCCACTGAAAAGGGAAGAAGGGTCGTCATCGACGTAGTCGATCATAGGGGCTGCATCAGCCTTGGGGTCTACCGGAGAGAAGAGGGGGAAGAAACAATAAATATGAAGCAATCATAGCATCACAAAGCATAACATGACAATATGTTATGCTGGGTGTGACCTAACCTATGGCTACACATTATAGGTGAAGGGGGAATTCAACCGGGAATGTTTTCCCGGTTCCGGACCTGTGTCAGTCAGATGACCGGAGGGGGAATGTTCCATGTTCAAATAGTTAGAGGCATCTGACAGGTAAACGAACCGCTTATTCGGATTAGTCGGATTTTTCTGAGCAACTTTCATATATAAAACATTTTCATCCGAGCTACGGTTTATTTTGTACGATTTTCTAAAGTTTTAAACATATTCTGGAATTATTAAATAACAGAAAAAGAAATACGACGTCAGCATGACACGAGAATGACATCAACAACCAGCTGGTCGGCTGGCCAGGTCAAAGCTGACCTGTGGGTCCAGTGGGACCCATTGGTCAGTGTGGCTATAACAGTGAATTAACTAATCTAACTAAACTAATTAGGGATGTGGGCCCCATATGTCAGTGAGACATTAGACTAATCTAATTACTTTTAATAAAAACCGTTTTAATTGATGTATTAAGTGGCAGGGCCCACTCGTCAGCGTCACAGAGACGCCCAGTCAGCACGTTGACTGGTCAAACCAGCCAACGAGGCCACCAGGGCCCACTGGTCAGCGACCCATGGGTGGGACCCATGGAGCCACGTCGGCGTTGGAGAGAGCTCCGACGACCAAAAACGACGGCGGCGTGCTTGGGAGGTGGTCCAGTTTCGCGCCCAGGGCACCATTTCTAGCGCGGCCGGGCTCGTTCGAACGAGAAGACAATGACGAGGCGATCTGGGGTGGTGGCAGAGGCTGCGGTGGACGGGAACATCGACGGCGAGCGGCGAGGCGGACACCGGACTTCGGTCGTCATCGAGATCGGGGCTGGGGTGCGTTTGCAGGCAAACCAAGCGGCTAGACAAGGCCTACGCGGTGCAGTGAGCGCAATGGTGGCACACACGGGACCATTTGGTCACGTGGCCACCCCGGCGATGAGCAGAGGCGGCGGCGCATTTGGGAGGTTGTCGGGGTAGGTGATAAGGGGCTCGTGGAAGGATGAGTGCATGTGCGTCGTGCTCCTGGGAGCACAAGGAGCACGACGAAGACCTCAGGCGAGCGTGATAAGGGCCTTGGCCACGGCCATGAGCTCGTCGGCGGCGTACAGAGCTCGGGCGCAGTAGAAGCTAGCTACGGTGCATAAAGATGCTAACGGAGGGGAGCAGGAGAAGGAGGAGCTCACCTAGCGGCACGCACGGTGGCCCTTGGAAGCTTAGGAGCAGTAGGAGTCGTCAGAGAGGAGGAAGATCGACGGCGGCCGAGGCTCGATCCGCACGTTGTAGAGCTTCCCATCTCCCGTTCGTGGACGAAGACGAAGCAGATGATGTCGGCGAAGGCGAGTGACACGACGGTGAGGTGAGGCGATGGTTGTGGCCACGCGTTTTACGGCGGCGAGTCCGTGGCAGTGCTCGGTAGTGGTGGATCTAGAGGGAGAGAGGGAAAGAGAGCGAGTGGGAGAGTGAGGGGCAAAGTGGGGAGGCACTAGGGTTCATCTGGGGTGGGGCAACCTAGTAGGCGCTCGGGAGCCGCCGGAAGGCTGTCCTGTGGCCATCGGCAGCCACGAACGGCGCGCGCGTCCACCCAACCCCTGGTGAACAGAGGTAGGGGACGGCAGGGTTAGGTGGGTCAGGCTGCACTGTTGCGCGGCTGGGCCAAGTGCACAGTGCAGCCTGGCCTTTTCTTTTTCCTTTTTTTTAAAATTTCTATTTTTCTTTTACAGAAAGGGGTTTGTAATATTCTGGGTGCCAAAATGATTTGTGTATGATATGGAATTGTCCACATAAATACAATGCAATGTTTGGCACAACCACAAAAATTTGGAGGCCAGGGGATGCCATTTACATTTTTCACAATTAAATGACATTCAAAAATGTTGAAGTTGCAATGAAATAATTGCTACTATCCATCTTAGCTGAATGGTGATGTTGTTTTCCTTACAATTAAATGTTATGGAATTTTGGCCAAATGATGGACTATTTTGCAGCAACTTTTGTCCAACTTCAAATTCACTTGCAAATTGAATTTGATGCCAAAGTGGAATTTCAAATGAGATTTTAATCAAAGGTGATTAAGCACTGTTTGAAAAAAATGATTAGCTTAATCACAGAGGGTTACTGTAGCATGACACTAGGGGTGTTACAAATCTCCTCCACTATAAGAAATCTCGTCCTGAGATTTAAGAGGTGGAGTAGGGGTAAAGACTCGGGAAGGACGAAGCTCAACACAAGATAGGTACGTGGGGACTATGTCAGTGAATGTGGCATAGAGGCATCTCTCGAGTTGAAATTCAAGAAAGTCATCGACAGCAAGGTGAGGTGCAATAAGAAGCTTCAACCTGGTAGACAATCGTTTGTTGCCTGAAACAAGGGGTGAAAGGGGTTCAGAGCAATGGGAATAAGTATTGCGTCTCATACCAGAATAGATCGCCTCTCGGAAGGCGGCTCGGGATTTTCATATGAAGCCAAGCGTAGAAATAACCTTAGAAACAAGGGTGTACAGGAGAGTCAGGTTTCGATCTTGTGGAACTGTGGGTTATGGGACCACCATGTGGGTTAAAAGCAAGAAGGCGCTAACATCTTGAACGGTCATGATAGCAAGGCAGGTCAGAGGATAGCCTGCCAGTTATGTTGGCAACAAATTTTGGTACCAAGGGTCTGGGATGAAGAGAACTATTTTCCTACTTGTAAGACGAGGCAGACCAATAGGCAAAGTTCTCGTCCATCGGTGGTTACCGGAATGTCATCAACAATAGTAACAGGGTCTTACTGACAGAGTTGTACACCGAGGTGCTTACTTAAGCAGGGATTTATCTCTGCTCAGACAAGTTAGATTACAAGAAAGGTAAAACAAAACAATGGAAAGAAAAATGTGATTATTATGATAATCAAGCCAATGTAAAGGAAAGGTGTTTATACCCAAGTGTTAGAGTATATCTTTCCCAAGGAAAGGCAGAGCATGATAGGGCTCCAAGTATTAAACCATTTAGGCAAAGGGGCAAGGAATTTATGAGGTTTACCCATACAACGGTGTTTGGATAATTGATGAAGATCAGTTAGCATTGCACTCCCAATGTTCTTGTTGATGATCGAAGTACCACACACATGCTTCGGGATAGTGTTGACATGGTCATCAGGGAAAGGTCAGACTTCAGATACACAAAGGATCCATCGAAACAACTTATAAAATAAGTCATACAATTTCAGCAAGAAAAAAATGATTTTGTGGCCGGCGGGCTTAGGAATAATTCATCGAGTGGGCAAGGATGGTATTTCTCATCATGAATTTGATTGATATCCTGGAACAGCTCAGAATGTTGGTGATGATCACGACACATTTGTCGAGAGATTTCAGGAAGATGTAATCGATCGGCGATAACATCAAGTCAAAGGGATGATGAAGTGAAAGGTTATTAGAACCATGGGTACAACACAAACTTGAAATCAAGCTTGCTGTTCAAGGCGAAAAATGATAATACAAGGAAGATCGATGTAAGCTTAGCTCATTGTCAGAAATTGTGCTTCGGGAAGAAGGACCAGGTAGCACAGTGAAAAAAATTTAGTACGATAATGATATAGCTAATCAGGCTAGGAATGACTTGAAGGATTATTATACTCGTAAGCAGCGAAAATTACTTAGAGTTACAGAATCATAGTGCAGAATCGATTCACCTATCGGTGTTCTCAAGTGACTAATAACTCAGAACCCAAGGGAAATCCAAAATCGGCGAGAAGCAATACTAGATGAAGACTCATTGGAAGCAACACAGTTCTTTGATATTCTCGAGGTACTAGAGGGTAATACTCGAAGGAAGATCAAAATAGAGGTTGCGGAGATGCGTTTATCGACAGAAGACAAGTGCTTTAACTTGTCTGAGAAATGGAATCAAGGAGAAAATATGGTGGAACCACGATTGCAAAAGACCAGATCCATGATATATGATAGGGGAATAATTAATTTAAGAGAAGCTTCCATGATAAGATCTACATCGTGTCCATGGGCATGAACACAAAGTTCAAGGTCGACTCCCACTTCTTCAATGTATAACCTTCCCTTCCCTTCTCGTTTTCGATGAAGTTGTAGTGTTGAAATTATATCTGGCAAAACACCAGAAGAGTATGACTCGTGAAAACTTTCGGGTTCAAACGGATTATGGGAGGCATAGGTTCAACCCATAGGGGAATCTTAGGAACCTATTCCACAAACTTTAGAAGTAAACAACACAAGCTCGAAAGCAGAGCATGGTTGACAAAAGGAGAGGATACAATTACCAAAGGCATTATGTATCCGGGAAAGAACTCACAAGGTGATTAAATATGAAGTACACTTTCGGAAAAATCCAACAAAATATCTGGTGGTCCACAAGGGATCTGATGTGAGCATTGGTACTCAACCAGAAGAAGAAAGAATGCAAGGAGATCAGACTATAGAAACAACTAATTAATTCAAGCTTGAATGCAAAGGAATGATGATTTCCAGATCAAGGGATTGGAAGCAAAAAGCTCTGATGTCAGGACCCCGACTCGATGTCACCTCGATCTAGCTGGTAACACCTCATATCACTTTGCGGCCTCACGCACGGTATCCCCACGGGTGTCGTCTTACCTTTTCCCGGGACCGTTTGCGCCTTTTGGCTCACGTATATGATAGTGTCGCTAGCATCCATATGATAAAGAGCCCGGGCTGACATGACTAGTCGTAAACCCAAAGTGGCACAGACTTACAGGGACAGGCATCCATGACCCAGCTTCGAACGTGCCGGTCATCAGCAAGTGGGTCCGGGCTGTAGCACTGGGCTAGCAGGACTCCGGTAAACCGGGCTGTAGCGGGCTAACAGGACTCCGGTACTCAAAGCGTGACATTTCCCCGAAGGGACAGACACAGGAACGAAGAAGGACACATGCCGGCCAGCCTAAGTGTTCCAGAGCAGTAGCAAGCTACCATGGCTCAGCGGTAACACTAGGAGACATTTCCCGGTAAGAGAGGCTACTAAAGATAAACAACTAGATAGTCAGATCCCACACATACCAAGCATTTCAATCATACACACAATATGCTCGATATGTGCAAATACAACGAAGCATCACAACATGACTCTATGACACAAGTACTTTATTTAAGGCTCAGGGAGCCATACATAACATACACAAAGGTACGGGTCTCACGACCCCACATACAAGTCATACAGTCATACAAACCAGCAGCGGAAGTAACTTGTCTGAGTACAGACAACTAGTAAAATAAAAGAGGCTTGGAAAGCCTAGCTATACTACGTGGTCCTCACAAGCTCAGGGTCACCACCTGGGTCTTTAGCCTACTCGTTGATGTCAACGTCTACATAGAACCCATCAGAAGGGGTTGCAGCGTCTTCTGTAAAAATGTAGATTATAGCAACATGAGTACAAAGGTACTCAGCAAGACTTACATCAGATCCTACATACATGCATAGTATCAAGAAGGGTTGGTGGAGTTATTGCAGCAAGCCAGCTTTGACTCTTGGCTAGGCTATCCTACGATACTCCAACTGAAATGGTTTTGCGCACACGAGTCCACTACTCACCACTTCAATACACTACCGAGGATCCACCTCCGGATTCCTACGGAAGAGCCATCCTCGGCACTCACACTTATCTTGAGGCTTTTAACAGTTTCCATTTACTTGTCTATGAACTGTATAGGCAACCAAGTAGTCCTTTACCGCGGACGCGGCTATTCGAATAGATCATGTTAACCCTGCAGGGGTGTACTTCTTCATACACGCTCTCACCACTTACCGTCGCTTACACGACATGTACTCGGCAACCTTCAAGCGGAAGCCCAACGTGGGTGTCGGCCACGACCTACCTAATCACCTAAGCCTCCAGTCCAGGTTTATCGCCTATTCAGGTTCCATCCGCAGGGAGTCCGGCCGAGGTTTCCCATACGGCCCCGAACGATGTGAACAGGGTTCCCGAGATACCTAACGGGTATTCGGTACACCGTGCCACGTACCTACCGCATCACAGCCCACCCCTACGGTCAGCGCTGTCCACGGCCTCCAGTAGGCTACAAACACCAGAAACTACTTGCAACTCCTGGACGGAGAACTAGGGTGAATAAGAAGTCGAGAGGGTCCATTGGTTTCGGGCCCAATGCATGGTAGTAGCTGATTCTTAAATCACACATACAGATCTCAGTGCTTAAGGTCGGCTTCAATGAAACAACCCACCATGTACTCCTACATGGCCTCTCATCGATACCTTTACCAAATCGTGTTCACCACACCACTCTCATTACCGACATAATCATTTCACTCTAGCCCATCACCCAGATGAACCAGACCTGACACGACTCTAAGCATAGCAGGCATAGCAAGGTAGGAACAACACATACATATGGCTCAATCAACTCCTACACATGCTAGTGGGTTTCATCTAGTTACTGTGGCAATGACAGGTCATGCAGAGGAAATGGGTTCAACTACCGTAGCACACAGCAGTTTGAATCGCGTTGTCTTAATGCAGTAAAAGAGAGCAGGAGCGAGAACATGGGATTGTATCGATATGATCAAATGGTTGGTTGCTTGCCTGATGGTTCGATGCACTGATATGGTTCTTCGTTAGGGTAATCACGGTACTCCTCGGGGGCAGAACCTGTCGCAAAGGACATCGATACACAAGCATCACCAAACAATGTGCAACAATATGATGCATGCATGAAACATGGCAATATGAGTGTGTTGGGCTAATGCAACTAAAACCAGAGGGGTTTGAACAAATTTGAATCAAGGATTCAAATTTCAAATTCAAATATGGTCTTTTAAAGTGCTTTTCCTTGTTCTGCTTAAAACATCAATTTAACTTGTTTGATCATGCATGAAAATAGTACAGATGGATAGATTGGATTTTTCTGATCATTTTTCATATATAATTTGTCCAATTTGGAGTTACAGAATAAAAGTTATGAATTTTTGAAGTTTAAATAATATTCTGGAATTTCCTGATTTAATTTAAATCCAGAAAATCAATTACTGCGTCAGCCTGACGTCAGTGTGACGTCAGCAGGTCAACGGAACAGGTCTGGGTCAAACCTGACAGTGGGTCCCGCATGTCAGGGTGATTATTTTAATTAAGATTTAATTAAAACTAATCCTGTATAATTAGCAGGGCTGGGCCCCACCTGTCATTGACTCAGGGGAGTCAACCAGGGCCCACCCGTGGTCAAAGTCAAAGTCGGCTGCCGGCGTTTAGCCGCCGGCGAGCCCGACGCGGCGGCGGGAGTGGTTTTGGCCATTTCGGCCACCAAATGGACCGCGGAGACCACCGGAGTGGAGCTGAGGACAAACCGCAGCTCTTGGCGGAGTCCGTTGGGGTCGGGGTGGCCGGAGTTGGCGCCGGCGACGACTTTGGCGGCCACCGGGGTTCGGTCGAGGATGAACTTGGCGCTAGAGGGGTCGGTGAGGCTCGTGGAGTGGCTAGCTAGGTGCTGTGGGACTCGGTGAGCAAGATGGACACCATCTTGTGGCCGGAGTGTGGCCGGAAGCACGTCGGCGACGAGGTCCGCGACGGTGCGGGCGTGTGATCCTCGTGCGGTGGCTACACGGCTCGGGAATGAGAGAGAGAGGGTCGGAGGAGTAGCTAGGCTCACAGCGCTCCCGTAGAGGCCACCGGCGGGGTCGGGGACGAGCTGAGGCAGCGACGGCGTTGAAAGGGATCTCCGGCGACGGCGAGCTCGGGCGAGGTCGGTGCGGTGGTCTCGGGCCGCTCGAGCACACGGGGCTCGGCTAGCTCGATGAAGTGGACGGCGGCGAAGCTCCTGGACACGGTGGCACGGCGTGGGGTGGACGGAGGGCGTGGCTACGGCGAGGGGGTGGCGGCGATGGCGTCGGCCATGGCTGGGGCGTGCGAGGGGGAGGAGCTGGAGAGGAGAGGGGGTGTCTGGGGGGTTCGGGGGAGAGAGGGAGGCCGGTTCACGGCGTTAGCCGGGCGAGGGAGGCGGCGAGGCGGCGAGCAGCTGCGTGGCGAGCTGCGGTGCCGCCGCCGAGCACCTTGGCTGCCTGCCTGGCAAGCCAAGCAGCTCGCTGGAGCGGTGGCCGGGCTGGGCCGGCCAGGTGGGCTGGCTGGTGGGCGACAGGTAAGTTTTTCCCTTTTTTTCTGTTTCTGTTTTTTATTTAATATATCTGCAACTTTGTTGAATTTAATAAAATACCTAGGCAACTTCAAAAATCACCAAACTATTCCTGGCCCATAGTTGGATTATTTCCAACATGAAACATTTTAGTTTGGAGATATTTGAGCATTTAAATATTTTATATTATTTTAAATGCCCAAATTCAAATATTTATGATTTAATTCAAAAACCATAGGATGGCCTAGGAAAATGTGCACCACTTTTGGCAGAGGTTCTGAACCAAGGCAAAAATGATGGGCAGTTTAGAAGGGCATTTCAGGTTCATTGAAAAATTATTTTAGTAACCCTAGTTGGTTTCAGAGGGGACTGGGGGTTCTGTCATCCCCATTTCAAGTTTCTGATGAAAGAGTAAACATGATGCAACACTCTAATGCATGACTAGCTAGGGTGTGACAACTCACCCCCACTCAAAAGAATCTCGTCCCGAGATTTGGGTTCCTCCGGGAAGAAGGCGGGATATTCAAGTCGAAGACGATCCTCCCTTTCCCAAGTTGCTTCATCCTCAGAATGGTGCGACCATTGAACTTTGAGAAACTTGATATTATGACGTCGGGTGGTACGTTCGGCCTGATCGAGGATACGAACGGGGTACTCTCGATATGTAAGATTATCTTGAAGATCAAGCGTTTCGTGGTCCACTTCACGGATAGGATCCGAGAAGCAACGCCTGAGTTGAGAAACGTGGAAGACATCGTGAACTCTGGAGAGGTGCGGAGGTAGTTCCAACTGGTAGGCAACTTCTCCTCGTTTGGCGAGAATGCGAAAAGGTCCAATGTAACGAGGAGCCAATTTGCCTTTGATACCGAAACGATGGGTTCCCTTCAGAGGGGTGACCCGAAGATAAGCCTTCTCGTCAACTTCGAAAGTCATAGCCCTATGTTTTCGGTCATATTGACTCTTTTGACGAGATTGGGCTGTTTTCAACTTTTCACGAACGATACGAACTTGTTCTTCTGCTTCCTGAATCATATCCGGGCCAAAGAATTGTCTTTCCCCGGTCTCTGACCAGTTAAGGGGTGTTCGACATCGTCGTCCATAGAGAACTTCAAAAGGGGCTTTACCCAAGCTAGATTGATAGCTGTTGTTGTAAGCGAATTCGGCAAATGGAAGGCACTTCTCCCAGTCCATTCCGAAAGAGATAACAGAGGCTCGAAGCATGTCTTCTAGAATTTGGTTGACGCGTTCCACTTGACCACTCGACTGAGGGTGGAAAGCGGTGCTAAAGGAGAGACGGGTTCCCATAGCATTTTGGAAACTTTCCCAAAATCGAGAGGTGAAAAGACTTCCTCGATCCGAGTTAATTTCCAAAGGAACACCATGGAGAGACACTATTCGGGAGATGTACAAATCTGCCAGCTGACTAGCGGTTATACTCTCACGAACAGGTAAGAAATGGGCTACTTTGGAAAGACGATCGACCACGACGAAAATAGCATTATTCCCTCTCTTGGTCCTGGGAAAACCGGTAATGAAATCCATACTAATTTTATCCCATTTCCATTCAGGAATAGCTAAGGGTTGAAGAGTGCCAGCAGGCCGTTGATGCTCTGCTTTTACACGACGACAGACGTCGCAATTTGCAATATACTGAGCAATTTCTCTCTTCATCCTAGTCCACCAGAACCTCTGGCGTAGGTCCTGATACATTTTAGTACTACCGGGATGAATAGTGAGAGGAGATTCATGAGCTTCCTTAAGGATTAACCGCCTTAGGTTGCGCACTTTGGGAACTACTAGTCGATTCCCGAAGTATACGACTCCTTGATCATTAATGGAGAAACAATCCGCAATTCCTTTCTGAATGTTCCTCTTGATGCGGGAGATTCCCGGATCTACCTTCTGTGCTTTGATAATTTGATCCGTAAGGGTAGGTTTTGCTACCAAGGTGGCAAGAAAACCTTGAGGTAAAATGTGAAGGTTAAGCTTCCGAAATTCCTCATGGAGAAGCGGTTGACTTTGTTGTAACATCAGGTTGTTACAATAAGATTTACGACTTAGCGCATCAGCCATGACGTTGGCTTTCCCTGGGGTGTAGGTTATTCCTAAGTCGAAGTCTGTGATCAATTCAACCCAACGTCTCTGCCTGAGATTCAAATCCGGTTGGGTGAAAATGTACTTCAGACTTTGGTGATCAGTGAATATTTCGCAACGATTACCGAGGAGGTAATGTCGCCAGGTCTTAAGTGCATAGACTACGGCTGCAAGCTCTAGATCATGAGTAGGATAATTCTCCTCATGTGGGTGCAATTGCCGTGAAGCGTAAGCAATTACGTGTCGATCTTGCATGAGAATGCAACCTAGTCCTTGTCGCGAGGCGTCGCAGTAGATAACGAAGTCCTTGGAGAAGTCTGGCGGTACCAGCACGGGAGCAGAGGTCAGGCGTCTTTTCAGTTCCTGAAAGCTGTGCTCACATTGTGGAGTCCATTCGAACTTCTTATCTTTCTTGAGGAGTTCGGTTAGAGGTTTGGCAACCTTGGAAAAGTTCTCGACAAAGCGACGGCAATAGCTCGCTAAGCCTAGAAAACTCCGAACTTGCTTGACCGATTCAGGTGGAGTCCAATTAAGGACGGCTTGAACTCGCTCAGGGTTAACAGCAATACCTTTACCAGATATTACATGACCCAGATAGGTCACTTCTGACAACCAGAATTCACATTTAGAAAATTTGGCATAAAGGCGATGCTCTCGAAGTTTCTTCAACACTAGCCTTAAATGTTCGGCATGTTCTTCCTCGTTCTTGGAGTAGATGAGTATATCATCGAGATAAACTACGACGAATTTATCCAAATACTCCATGAAGATTGAGTTCATTAACCGAGAAAAGGTGGCTGGAGCGTTGGTTAAACCGAAGGACATGACGGTGTACTCGTATTGGCCATAACGAGTAACAAAGGCCGTTTTAGGAATGTCCCCGTTTCTGATTTTGATTTGATGGTAGCCCAACCTCAAATCCATCTTGGAGAAGACTGAGGATCCAGCGAGCTGATCATACAGGTCGTTGATCCTGGGAAGCGGGTATTTGTTCTTGATTGTGACCAAATTGACAGGTCGGTAATCTACAACCATCCGGTCCGTACCATCCTTCTTCTTAACGAATAGGACGGGGCAAGCCCACGGAGATGAACTAGGGCGAATGAAACCCTTTTTCAAGGATTCATCGAGTTGTTTCTTAAGCTCGGCTAGTTCTAGGGGTGCCATCTTATAGGGTCTTCTAGCAATCGGAACGGTTCCGGGGATGAGGTCTATTACGAACTCAACATCCCTGTCAGGTGGAACACCTGGCAATTCCTCTGGAAAGACATCCGGGAAGTCACAGACTACCGGCACGTCCTCAAGGTCTGGCAAGGGCTGGCGTTAAGAGAATATAATTGTCGCTTGGCTATTCGGGTCAAGACATTGACTATCTTCCCCGAAGGATGGGTGAGTTGAACAGTCCTAGAGAAGCAATCAATTTTGGCTTGATGAGCTGACATCCAGTCCATACCCAAAATGATATTAATATCTGAAGATTTAAGGGCTATCAAAGATGCGAGAAAAACAAGTCTGTCGACTTGGATTTCATTTCCATGGCTTACTCTAGAGGTTTGCCATTTGGATCCCGGAGTTTGAATTACCATAGAGGTTGGCATATCACCGAATGCGACGTTATGCAAGCGAGCATAGTTTTCAGATATAAAAGAATGAGAGGCTCCTGTATCGAAAAGAACAGATGCCGGGTGGCAATTAACAAGAAGCGTACCGAGAACGACGTTGGGATCCTCTTGAGCTTCTTCGGCAGAGATACAGTTGACATGGCCACGTGAAGCGGTGACCGGCTTGGCGTGGAATATTTTTCCTGTCGGCTTGCCACGGCCAACAGCTTTAGCAGATTGGTTGGGGTTGGTCTGGGGGCACTCACGCATATAGTGACCAGATTCCCCACATTTGAAACAAGTCACGGAACTGGTACGTGGAGGAGCATTATTGGTTGGACCCCCATAGGGCTTGGCTGGAGCAGACTGTTGAACGGGGCGAGGCGCCTGGAAAGATGGCCTCGGTGTGAACCTGGGTGGCAGGGCGGTGTTGGGCACCCACACGCGGCGCTTCTGAGGACCAGCACCGGATGAGGAACCCATATCACGGCCATGCTTGCGTGTTGCGTCATAGTCAGTCTGACCAGTTTCAGCACTGATGGCTTTGTTGACAAGTTTCTGAAAAGATGTGCACTCATGCAGACGGAGGTCGCGGCGAAGCTCAGGACTAAGGCCCTTACGGAACCTTGCTTGCTTCTTGGCGTCAGTAGACACTTCCTCAGTTGCATATCGGGCGAGATTACCAAACTCCCTGCTATAGGCATCCACAGAAAGTCGGCCTTGGGTGAAACTGCAAAATTCTTCACGTTTACGGTCCATGAGACCCTCCGGAATGTGATGTTCACGGAAAGCCTCGCTGAACTCAGCCCAAGTAGTGACATGGCCCGCTGGCCGCATAGCTCCATAATTCTCCCACCATAGACTGGCGGGGCCTTCAAGATGATATGCAGCAAAGGTGACCTTGTCAACCTCAGCTACTAGCGCGGAACGCAGCTTGTGAGAGATACTGCGAAGCCAATCATCAGCGTCGAGAGGCTCGACGGAGTGGTGGAACGTGGGTGGATGCAATTTGATAAAATCACTGAGTGACACCACGTTAGCCCTCTGATGGTGTGCTGTATTCTGTTCAATACGCTCCAATAAACGGTTGGTCTCCCGCTTGTTTCTCTCAGCTTCCATCATAACCTCGGCTAGTGAAGGAGGAGGAGGCAGATTTGCATCCCTGGCTTCACTGCCTTCGGCCTGCTCTTGGGAAGCAGGGTTAGCGCGCGTGTTGACCATCCTAGGTAACCAAGACAATGATTTAGTCAGGATGGTAAAATTCCGACATAGGATACATAATGTAAGGAATAAGTCGGAATGCAAGATGATCATCCGTATGACATGGTAGATACAGAAACTGCTTCTTTTATTCCATCGTCATACACACCATACAGGGTTTAGTACAAGACCAAACAAAGTACTATTACGGTGAAAAAGGATTACATCTCATCGGAGGCATTCCAAGCTCCTATACATTATTTTTCTACACCTCCGGAGGAGTACAAGCTAAGTCATATCCCACGAGTCACGCGGGATGATAGACGACACAGCTAGTGCGAACTAGTGATACTACCACTAACTCAGACCGATCCGTAGTAGTCCTCGTAGAAGTCACCTCCATAGCCTGGAAGTTCAACATGATCATCCGGAAACAGACGGTCTCGCGGAGCTTGTGGACCATAGGGGCTAGGATGAGGCCTTGGACCAGCAAACGGTGGCCTGCGGGGACCGCGAGGTGGGGTGATGCCTCCTACATCACGCCAAACCATCACGTCCGGCAGAGCAGATCTCACAGGATAGAGATCGCGCATATCTGAATATCCAGCTTGCACCGCCGGTGCGAACCGAGTCAACGTGGCCCAGTGGTCAGCACGGGTATTGAAGAGCTCTAACCTTAAGGCCCGATTTTCACGGTCCTTATCCTCGAGCATCTCAGCAGTGGTGCGAGTCCGTGAATCCTCCTGAGTGGGGTCAGCATAGATAGCCTGGAGATACCCTTGTGCTCCCGGAAGTGATCCTGGCATATACCGGAAATCAGAGTCCCGAAATAAACCAGATCTGACTCGCATAATGGTCATCATAGAGTAGGCGGCGTCCTGCACAGCCATCTCAATAGTAACCCCGAGTCCATAGGAACAGTGAAGAGGCTCGGTGGATCCAGGATAAGATGGAAATATCCTGACAGTGCAGAGATACTGGCTTTGATTAAAATCTCGGAATTGCTCTTCGACCGTGTACTCGGGATACCAGCGGTATCCAGCCTCAGTCATTACCCTGACCAACTTAGCAGTATGGCCGGGTACATCTAGACATCGAGTCAGGCGAACCACTTGATTGAGGTCGCGAGTGGCCATCTGAAAGCACAATCATAATGCAAAGGCATTAGAATTTCTAGCAAAATTTCGGCAGCATAACAGCTGTAAATGCTCAAGAAGGATTTGAGACATTTGACAAAGGATTTCGTACACACTCAACATCATCACCTCAAAGTTCTGAAACCATTCTAACAACATAATGTGGTAGTAGATCTGAACTAGGCTTGTATCCATCAAACCTATAAGGTACTACTGATTAGTAACACGTGATCCTGATAGAGAGAATAGATCCTAATTCCTTAACCCCCGGTGGAAGAATGGACTGACTCAGATCAGAAAGTCATAAGGTATAAGGAGTAAAAGAGCCTTACGTTCCAACCCACAAACAATTCCCCTACATATAACTAAAGAATTTCTAGACTCAACATCGACCAGTTTGGCTTGGAGAACCTACAGGCAGTCCGGCTCTGATGCCAACGCTGTCAGGACCCCGACTCGATGTCACATCGATCTAGCTGGTAACACCTCATATCACTTTGCGGCCTCACGCACGGTATCCCCACGGGTGTCGTCTTACCTTTTCCCGGGACCGTTTGCGCCTTTTGGCTCACGTATATGATAGTGTCGCTAGCATCCATATGATAAAGAGCCCGGGCTGACATGACTAGTCGTAAACCCAAAGTGGCACAGACTTACAGGGACAGGCATCCATGACCCAGCTTCGAACGTGTCGGTCATCAGCAAGTGGGTCCGGGCTGTAGCACTGGGCTAGCAGGACTCCGGTAAACCGGGCTGTAGCGGGCTAACAGGACTCCGGTACTCAAAGCGTGACATTTCCCCGAAGGGACAGACACAGGAACGAAGAAGGACACATGCCGGCCAGCCTAAGTGTTCCAGAGCAGTAGCAAGCTACCATGGCTCAGCGGTAACACTAGGAGACATTTCCCGGTAAGAGAGGCTACTAAAGATAAACAACTAGATAGTCAGATCCCACACATACCAAGCATTTCAATCATACACACAATATGCTCGATATGTGCAAATACAACGAAGCATCACAACATGACTCTATGACACAAGTACTTTATTTAAGGCTCAGGGAGCCATACATAACATACACAAAGGTACGGGTCTCACGACCCCACATACAAGTCATACAGTCATACAAACCAGCAGCGGAAGTAACTTGTCTGAGTACAGACAACTAGTAAAATAAAAGAGGCTTGGAAAGCCTAGCTATACTACGTGGTCCATCACAAGCTCAGGGTCACCACCTGGGTCTTTAGCCTACTCGTTGATGTCAACGTCTACATAGAACCCATCAGAAGGGGTTGCAGCGTCTTCTGTAAAAATGTAGATTATAGCAACATGAGTACAAAGGTACTCAGCAAGACTTACATCAGATCCTACATACATGCATAGTATCAAGAAGGGTTGGTGGAGTTATTGCAGCAAGCCAGCTTTGACTCTTGGCTAGGCTATCCTACGATACTCCAACTGAAATGGTTTTGCGCACACGAGTCCACTACTCACCACTTTAATACACTACCGAGGATCCACCTCCGTCTTCCTACGGAAGAGCCATCCTCGGCACTCACACTTATCTTGAGGCTTTTAACAGTTTCCATTTACTTGTCTATGAACTGTATAGGCAACCAAGTAGTCCTTTACCGCGGACGCGGCTATTCGAATAGATCATGTTAACCCTGCAGGGGTGTACTTCTTCATACACGCTCTCACCACTTATCGTCGCTTACACGACATGTACTCGGCAACCTTCAAGCGGAAGCCCAACGTGGGTGTCGGCCACGACCTACCTAATCACCTAAGCCTCCAGTCCAGGTTTATCGCCTATTCGGGTTCCATCCGCAGGGAGTCCGGCCGAGGTTTCCCATACGGCCCCGAACGATGTGAACAGGGTTCCCGAGATACCTAACGGGTATTCGGTACACCGTGCCACGTACCTACCGCATCACAGCCCACCCCTACGGTCAGCGCTGTCCACGGCCTCCAGTAGGCTACAAACACCAGAAACTACTTGCAACTCCTGGACGGAGAACTAGGGTGAATAAGAAGTCGAGAGGGTCCATTGGTTTCGGGCCCAATGCATGGTAGTAGCTGATTCTTAAATCACACATACAGATCTCAGTGCTTAAGGTCGGCTTCAATGAAACAACCCACCATGTACTCCTACATGGCCTCTCATCGATACCTTTACCAAATCGTGTTCACCACACCACTCTCATTACCGACATAATCATTTCACTCTAGCCCATCACCCAGATGAACCAGACCTGACACGACTCTAAGCATAGCAGGCATAGCAAGGTAGGAACAACACATACATATGGCTCAATCAACTCCTACACATGCTAGTGGGTTTCATCTAGTTACTGTGGCAATGACAGGTCATGCAGAGGAAATGGGTTCAACTACCGTAGCACACAGCAGTTTGAATCGCGTTGTCTTAATGCAGTAAAAGAGAGCAGGAGCGAGAACATGGGATTGTATCGATATGATCAAATGGTTGGTTGCTTGCCTGATGGTTCGATGCACTGATATGGTTCTTCGTTAGGGTAATCACGGTACTCCTCGGGGGCAGAACCTGTCGCAAAGGACATCGATACACAAGCATCACCAAACAATGTGCAACAATATGATGCATGCATGAAACATGGCAATATGAGTGTGTTGGGCTAATGCAACTAAAACCAGAGGGGTTTGAACAAATTTGAATCAAGGATTCAAATTTCAAATTCAAATATGGTCTTTTAAAGTGCTTTTCCTTGTTCTGCTTAAAACATCAATTTAACTTGTTTGATCATGCATGAAAATAGTACAGATGGATAGATTGGATTTTTCTGATCATTTTTCATATATAATTTGTCCAATTTGGAGTTACAGAATAAAAGTTATGAATTTTTGAAGTTTAAATAATATTCTGGAATTTCCTGATTTAATTTAAATCCAGAAAATCAATTACTGCGTCAGCCTGACGTCAGTGTGACGTCAGCAGGTCAACGGAACAGGTCTGGGTCAAACCTGACAGTGGGTCCCGCATGTCAGGGTGATTATTTTAATTAAGATTTAATTAAAACTAATCCTGTATAATTAGCAGGGCTGGGCCCCACCTGTCATTGACTCAGGGGAGTCAACCAGGGCCCACCCGTGGTCAAAGTCAAAGTCGGCTGCCGGCGTTTAGCCGCCGGCGAGCCCGACGCGGCGGCGGGAGTGGTTTTGGCCATTTCGGCCACCAAAAGGACCGCGGAGACCACCGGAGTGGAGCTGAGGACAAACCGCAGCTCTTGGCGGAGTCCGTTGGGGTCGGGGTGGCCGGAGTTGGCGCCGGCGACGACTTTGGCGGCCACCGGGGTTCGGTCGAGGATGAACTTGGCGCTAGAGGGGTCGGTGAGGCTCGTGGAGTGGCTAGCTAGGTGCTGTGGGACTCGGTGAGCAAGATGGACACCATCTTGTGGCCGGAGTGTGGCCGGAAGCACGTCGGCGACGAGGTCCGCGACGGTGCGGGCGTGTGATCCTCGTGCGGTGGCTACACGGCTCGGGAATGAGAGAGAGAGGGTCGGAGGAGTAGCTAGGCTCACAGCGCTCCCGTAGAGGCCACCGGCGGGGTCGGGGACGAGCTGAGGCAGCGACGGCGTTGAAAGGGATCTCCGGCGACGGCGAGCTCGGGCGAGGTCGGTGCGGTGGTCTCGGGCTGCTCGAGCACACGGGGCTCGGCTAGCTCGATGAAGTGGACGGCGGCGAAGCTCCTGGACACGGTGGCACGGCGTGGGGTGGACGGAGGGCGTGGCTACGGCGAGGGGGTGGCGGCGATGGCGTCGGCCATGGCTGGGGCGTGCGAGGGGGAGGAGCTGGAGAGGAGAGGGGGTGTCTGGGGGGTTCGGGGGAGAGAGAGAGGCCGGTTCACGGCGTTAGCCGGGCGAGGGAGGCGGCGAGGCGGCGAGCAGCTGCGTGGCGAGCTGCGGTGCCGCCGCCGAGCACCTTGGCTGCCTGCCTGGCAAGCCAAGCAGCTCGCTGGAGCGGTGGCCGGGCTGGGCCGGCCAGGTGGGCTGGCTGGTGGGCGACAGGTAAGTTTTTCCCTTTTTTTCTGTTTCTGTTTTTTATTTAATATATCTGCAACTTTGTTGAATTTAATAAAATACCTAGGCAACTTCAAAAATCACCAAACTATTCCTGGCCCATAGTTGGATTATTTCCAACATGAAACATTTTAGTTTGGAGATATTTGAGCATTTAAATATTTTATATTATTTTAAATGCCCAAATTCAAATATTTATGATTTAATTCAAAAACCCTAGGATGGCCTAGGAAAATGTGCACCACTTCTGGCAGAGGTTCTGAACCAAGACAAAAATGATGGGCATTTTAGAAGGGCATTTCAGGTTCATTGAAAAATTATTTTAGTAACCCTAGTTGGTTTCAGAGGGGACTGGGGGTTCTGTCATCCCCATTTCAAGTTTCTGATGAAAGAGTAAACATGATGCAACACTCTAATGCATGACTAGCTAGGGTGTGACATCTGATAAAGGATGTATAAGTTGAATAGAATTAGGTGTACGATCGACGACAATTTGATTGGTCGAGAACCAGCTCCTGTTCAAAATGACATCTGAGCTGGAAATATAATTATAATGATCAACTGATGATTGCGGGCATTCGCACACATTGAATCAATGGACCCAAGATGATAAGGACAAAGGATGCCAATAAGATTACTAGACTTATGGGATTAACCATAATGCAAGCAAGCAAGAATTTCAACAACAATAGGATGTTGAGGATTTTCGGAAGATTGAATGGTATTTCGAAGACTCTTGTGAAGCACATGAACAACTGGGGATGAACAAATCCCTGGTAATTGCGAGGAATTATTCGTACATGTATTCATGCGGAAAAGGAGCTGCATCGCAACAGGCACAATGGATTCTCGAAATATCTGAAAGTATTACAGGGTATCTTGCAAAAACAAGATCAACGGGGAATGATTGTATGAATGGCAAGTGTATGTGGTTATCAATAGTGGGTTTATCGATGATATGGAGTTGCAACGGCGAAGGGCACAAGGGTTTCGGGAAACATCGAAGAGTATCTTCGAAATCTTCTGGTGCAGCAAGCCATCATCTGGACTGAAGGGGCTCTCCGGGAGAAAGTATTTTCAAGAACCTAAAGTTAGATTTTTGCAAAATCATTTAACTCGAATAGGAGAGAGATGAGAATCCTAGAGTATGGACGAGGAATAAAAGATCCTAATACCACCCAATGGTGACGTTGGCCCGTAAGACACACAACCATGTTAGTAAAAGTTTTTCAGTGACTAGACTGAAGTTTGGCCAAGGAGTTGGAAAGGGGGCTACCTACAGGCAGTCGGCTCTGATACCAACTTGTGCGCCCCCGATTCAATCGTACACTAATCATACACGCAAATGTGTATGATCAAGATCAGGGACTCACGGGAAGATATCACAACACAACTCTAGACACAACTTAAAATAATACAAGCTTTATATTACAAGCCAGGGGCCTCGAGGGCTCGAATACATCAGCTCGAATACAAACGAGTCAGCGGAAGCAACAATATTTGAGTAAAGACATAAGTTAAACAAGTTTGCCTTAAGAAGGCTAGCACAAAAGCAACATCGATCGAAAAGGCAAGGCCTCCTGCCTGGGAGCCTCCTAACTACTCCTGGTCGTTGGTGTCCGCCATGTAGTAGTAGGCACCCTCGGGGTAGTAGTAGTCATCGGCGGTAGCGTCTGGATCCTGGGCTCTACCATGTGGTTGCAGCATCCGAGAAGAATGGAAAGAGGTGGAAAAAGGGAAGCAAAGCAACCGTGAGTACTCATCCAAAGTACTCGCAAGCAAGGATCTACACTACATATGCATCGGTATCAATGAAATGGGCAATATCTGCGGACTGAACTGCAGAATGCCAGAAGAGAAGGGGAAAGCCTACCCTATCGAAGACTAGCATCTTCAAGCAGCTCCAAGCATCTTGCAGCATTCAGAAGAGTATAGAATAGCAGTTTATATTTAGCAAACATGTTGTAACATTGGCGCCTAGAGATCACTTCCTCGACTCCCTGCAAGGAAACAATCCCTGAGCCATCATTTCCATTACATGCCTCAGCATTCAGTATCCAGTTCTAGTTGTATCGATCGGGATACAACTCCAAGTGTCCATTACCGTAGGTCAGACTATCGATAGATGTTTTCTTCCCTGCAGGGGTGCACCAACTTACCCACCACACTCGATTAACTCCGGTCGGACACACTTTTCTGGGTCATGCCCGGCCTCGGCCAAACAATACGCCAGAACCCGACCTAGGCCCAATAGAGAGGTCAACACACCGGTCTACATCCTAAGCGCATAGGGGTCTCGAGCCCATCGCCCTTTGCACTCTTGCATGTTGCGAACGCGGCCAGTGAGCAGACCTAGCCCCCCTTATACAAGGCGAGGTGTTCCAGTCCAACCTGGCGCGCGCCGCTTAGTCGCTGACGTCTAATAAGCTTCAGCTGATGCATACGACGCAGAACGCCCATACTATGCCCACGTGATGGTTTGTGCTATCATGCCAGAGGCCCCTCAGATCAAATATCCAAACCATTAATGTGTTGGTAGTGCAGTCACGAGCAGAGACTCACGAAAGATGTGACCCCGTCGCCCCGTCTCGAGGACTTGCGGCAAGGTCTAAGAATGCCCGACCACGCCACGTATTCAACTCTCGGGTAACCTCCAGGTCAACCCGTCTCCACATCACTCGCGGGTACCCCTTAGGGTCGACCCGCCTTTCCAAGTAACAGTTGTAAAGTCCAAGTATCCGTGTGTCCAAACACCAAGGGGAAACCCCGAGGAATCACCCTCGGTGGATTTCACTCGATGCAATCATCAAGTTGAACGTAGGAGGAACCACCCTCAAGGTTCACACTTGAGGCGTTGCACGACAGAGCCGTATCAGAAGTGGTTAAGGAGGAATCACCCTCGATGACCACAACCGAATAGCTACACTACAGAGATCTCATCAAGAGTGATGTATGAGGTACCACCCTAGGCACTCGATGGTAACTCTGCAGAGTCGAACAACAAAAGGGGCGTGATGTGATGTGAGGTGTCGGGCTCTGGTCGTCGATCACGTTGATCGAGTCGTCGATGATGAAGCAGGGGCAACAAGGACAAGGTGGGGTTCACTGATGGATCACTAACCAACCTATACTAAGCAGTTTAGGATAAGCAGGTAGGTAACAATAAGCATGTTACAAAAGCAGGCTATGCATCAGAATAGGAGCAATCAATTACAGTAGCAAAATCTAATGTAAGCATGAGAGAATGGAATGGGCGATATCGGGATGATCAAAAGGGGGGCTTGCCTGGAAGCTCCGCTGAAAAGGGAAGAAGGGTCGTCGTTGACGTAGTCGATCACAGGGGCAGCATCAGCCTCGGGGTCTACCGGAGAGAAGAGGGGGAAGAAACAATAAATATGAAGCAAGCATAGCATCACAAAGCATAACATGGCAATATGTTCTGCCGGGGGTGACCTAACATATAGCTACACGTTATAGGTGAAGGGGGAATCCAACCGGGAATGTTTTCCCGGTTCCGGACGTGTGTCAGACAGATGTTCGGAGGGGGAATGTTCCATGTTCATATAGTTAGAGGCATCTGACAGGTAAACGGACCGTGTATTCGGATTCGTTGGATTTTTTTGAGCAACTTTCATATATAAAACATTTTCATCCGAGCTACGTTTTATTTTGTACGATTTTCTAAAGTTTTAAACATATTCTGGAACTATTAAAAAACAGAAAAAGAAATATGACGTCAGCATGATAGGGGAATGACATCAGCAGCCAGCTGGTCGGCTGACCAGGTCAAAGCTGACCTGTGGGTCCAGTGGGACCCATTAGTCAGTGAGTGTGGCTATAATAGTGAATTAACTAATCTAACTAAATGAATTAGGGGTGTGGGCCCCATATGTCAGTGAGACATTAGACTAATCTAATTACTTTTATAAAAAAATGTTTTAATTGATGTATTAAGCGGCGGGGCCCACACGTCAGCATCACAGAGACGCCCAGTCAGCATGTTAACTGGTCAAACCAGCCAATGGGGCAACCAAGGCCCACTAGTCAGCGACCCAGGGGCGGGACCCATGGAGCCACGTCGTCGTCGGCGCCGGAGAGAGCTCCGGCGACCAAAAACGACGGCGGCGCGCTCGGGAGGTGGTCGGGTTTTGCACACAGGGAGCCGTTTCTAGCGCGGCCGGGCTCATTCGAATGAGAAGACGACGGCGAGGCGATCTGGGGTGGTGGTAGAGTCTGCGGTGGCCGGGAACGTCGACAGCGAGCTGTGAGGTGGACACCGGACTTCGGTCGTCATCGGGATCGAGGCTGGGGTGCGTTTGCGGGTAAACCAAGTGTCTAGACGAGGCCTACGCGGTGCAGTGAGCGCGATGGTGGCGTACACGGGACCATTTGGTCACCGTGGCCATGCTGACGATGGGCAGAGGCCGCAGCGCATTCGGGAGGCCGTCGGGGTAGGTGATAGGGGGCTCGGGGAAGGACGAGCACATGTGCGTCATGCTCCTGGGAGCACCAGGAGCACGGCGGAGACGTCAGGAGAGCGTGACAAGGGCCTTGGCCACAACCACGAGCTCGTCAGCGGCGTACAGATCTCGAGTGCGGCAGCAGCTAGCTACGGCGCGTGAAGATGCTAACGGAGGGGAGCAGGAGAAGGAGGAGCTCACCTAGCGGCACGCACGGTGGCCCTTGGAAGCTTAGGAGCAGCAGGAGTTGCCGGAGAGGAGGAAGATTGACGGCGGCCGAGGCGGATGGCGGCGGCTCAATCCACGCGTTGTGGAGCTTCCCAATTCCCGTTCGTGGATGGAGACTAAGTAGACAACGTCGACGGAGGCAAGGGACACGACGGTGAGGCGAGGCGATGGCTGTGGCCGCGTGTTTTACAGCGGCGAGTCCATGGCGGCACTCGGTAGCGGTGGATCTGGAGGGAGAGAGGGAAAGAGAGCGAGTGGGAGAGTGAGGGGCAAAGTGGGGAGGCGCTAGGGTTCGTCCATGGCGGGGCGACCTAGTAGGCACCGGGGAGCCGTCGGATGGCCGTCCCGTGGCCATGGGCAGCCACGGACGGCGCGCGCACGTCCACCCAGCCCCTGGTGAACAGAGGTAGGGGATGGCAGGGTTAGGTGGGCCAGGCTGCACTGTTGCGCAGCTGGGCCAAGTGCACAGTGCATCATGGCCTTTTCTTTTCCTTTTTTTTTAAATTTTTGTTTTTCTTTTACATAAAGGGGTTTGTAATATTTTGGGTGCCAAAATGATTTGTGTAATATATGGGAATTGTCCACATAAATACAATGCAATGTTTGGCACAACCACAAAACTTTGGAGGCCAGGGGATGTCATTTACATTTTTCACAATTAAAATGACATTCAAAAATGATGAAGTTGCAATGAAATAATTGCTACTATCCATCTTAGCTAAATGGTGATGTTGTTTTCCTTAACAATTAAATGTTATGGAATTTTGGCTAAATGATGAACTATTTTGCAGCAACTTTTGTCCAACTTCAAAATTCACTTGCAAATTGAATTTGATGCCAAAGTTGAATTTCAAATGAGATTTGAATCAAAGGTGATTAAGCACTGTTTGAAAAAAAAATGATTAGCTTAATCACACAGGGTTACTGTAGCATGACATTAGGGGTGTTACAACGGTGTTCGGGTGGGCTGGCCCTGCTCCCATCTTCATCGACCTCACCAGCGCCAATGGCGATGTCAAGGGAATGGGCAAGGCGGAGAACGTCTAGGCAGCGTGCGGGGGCAGACTTTTTTATGTTTCTAATAATGTTTAATTAGGTTTAATTGGACTTTGGCCGGCGGTTGACCGACCACTTTAATGTTTAATTTTGTTTATTTCTAGGACCTATTTTTTTCTACGCCGGCAAATTTGGGTCTGTCTCCTGTTGGGCGCACCTGCCGACCCATATGAAAATGCGGACGCGCACGTCCGCCTGGCCGACCCAAATAGACGAAAAGCAGATAAAACGCGCGTCCGTTTTGGTCGGCGCGTTAGAGTTGCTCTTAGGGCATCTCCCAACGCCGACCCCTAAGAGAATCTCCACTCGTTCGACGCCCCCAGGGAGTGAAATAGCACCTCCTAGATGCGAACCGGCGTTATGTTCACCGTGGCGGTGGTCGGGTTCCCACCCGCCGGCCCAAGTTGGCCCCTTGACGCCCTTTATTTCGGCTAAAATATGAAGAATTTGGGCGAAATTAGGACGAAATTCATTCATATTTGTACATAATTTAAAAGACATGATTTAAACCCTAAAACAACACCGCTCACCGCCCCGAGCCTTGTACATGTCGAGGAGCCTGTAGAAGTTGGTGTAGTCGCCATCGTCATCATCACCGTCGTCGTCGCCCCACATGTCGCTGCCGTCCCTGCTGCAGCCCTACCCTGGGTCACCGTGGCGGACGGGGTTGGACAGCCCCGACGCCTCCTCGTTGTTGTCGTCGAGGATGATGACGCTGCCCTCCTCGCAGCCACGACGCCGAGCAACGATCTCCTTGAGGGCACGGCACCGGTGCTCCATCTCCTCACGGACATGGTCGTCTGGCGCCCACTTCAGGCTGGTTTCCTCATCGGCGGCCATGGCGAGGTGCTCCTGCTTGACGATAGGCAGCGTCACGGGCTCCATCTTTGGCCTGACTAGGTGAAGGTGGCCGCGGGAAGGAGGGGAAGGCTAGCGGCAGCGGCCCTCGTTTATGATGAGGTTGCTGCTGCGTCGACGCATCGGCGTCTCTTCGGGCTCGGCCTTGACGGCGGCGAGCGGCATCCGTTCGCCAGAGGAGAGTGGTGTTCATGTGCCTGAGGAGTGGGAGTGGGAGCCGGAGGAAGAGACGACACGGTCGCCATGGGCCTCGGTAGCCACGAGCTGTCGCTCCAGTGTGAGAAGGACGGCACCGGGTACTCCATCCCCAGCGAGTTGTCGCCCTCAATGTGCTCGGAGTGTTGGGGAACGTTGCATGGAAAACAAAAAAAATTCTATGCACACACAAGATCTTTCCATGGAGATGTATAGCTATGAGAGGGGGAGAGCATCGACACACACTGTAGATCACTAAGCGGAAGCTTTTATCAATGTGGTTGATGTAGTCGTACTCTTCGCAGTCCGATCACGATCTAATCGATCTTGTGCCGAACGGACGGCACGTCCGAGTTTAGCACATGTGCTGCTCGATGATGTATCCTCCTTCTTGATCCAGCAAGCGGGAGAGGAGAAGTAGATGGTATCACAACCAACATGATGACGTGGTGGTGATGGTGGTGGTGGAGCACTGACAGCGCTTTGCTAAGCGTCGCCGGGACGAGGCGATGAAACTACGGAGTAAAGGGAGAGAGAGAGGGGAGCCATGGGCTTGGTGTGTCCTCTTGGGCACACCTCCCCTCTATATATAGGTGGAGGGGTGTGGGAACAGCCCCTCCAAGCCCTAGGGCGCAGCTAAGGGGGAGAGGACTTGGACTCCAAGTCCAATCCTATTCCTACTAGGACTCCTTCGTTTTTTGCCTTCCCTAGCCACATGGGCTTTTTAGGACTTGGTGCGCCTAGCCCAATAAGGCCAAGGAACCTCCCCACAGCCCATGCTAGCCCTTGGGTCGTGGTGGATCCACTTGTGGACTTTCGGACCCCTCCAGAATCCTCCGGTACCTTCTGGAAGCTTCCCAGTACAATACCGAAAAAACTGCACCTTTTTCGGAACCCAAAATATGACTTCCCATATATAAACCTTTACATCTCGACCATTCCGAGACTCCTCGTGACGTCCGAGATCTCATCTAGGACTCCGAACAACATTTGGTTACCACTCATCAAATATCCCAATATTACTCTCGCGTCAACAAACGTTAAGCTTGCGACCTTGCGGCTTCGGGAATTATGTAGTCATGACCGAGACACCTCTTCGGTCAATAACCAATAGCGGGACCTGGATGCCCATATTGATTCCTACATATTCCACATAGATCTTTTATCGGTTGAACCTTTATGACAACATATGTAATTCCCTTTGTCTGTCAGTATGTTACTTGTCCGAGATTCGATCAGCGATATCTTCATACCTAGTTCAATCTTGTTACTCGTAAGTCTCTTTGCTCATTCAGTAATACATTATCTTACAACTAACTCATTAGTCACATTGCGCGCAAGCTTCTAGTGATGTGTATTACCGAGAGAGCCCAGAGATACCTCTCCGATATACGGAGTGACAAATCCAATCTTGATTCACGTGAACTCAACAGACATCTTCGGAGATACCTGTAGAGCATCTTTATGATCACCCAGTTACGTTGTGATGTTTGATAGCACACAAGGTATTCCTTCAGTATCCGGGAGTTGCATGATCTCATGGTCGAAGAAACATGTATTTTACATTAAGAAAGCAGTAGCTATAAACTGAACGATCATATGCTATGCTAACGGTTGAGTCTTGTCCATCATATCATTCTCCTAATGATGTGATCCCGTTAGCAAATGACAACTCATGTCTATGGTTAGGAAACCTTAACCATCTTTGATCAACTAGCTAGTCTAGTAGAGCTCACTAGGGACACGATATTTGTTTATGTATTCCACACATGTATTTAAGTTTCCGGTCAGTACAATTCTAGCATGAATAATAAACCTTTATCATGAATAAGGAAATATAATAATAACAACTTTATTATTGCCTCTAGGGTATATTTCCATCAGTCTCCCACTTGCACTAGAGTCAATAATCTAGTTCACATTGCCATGTGATTAACACCTATAATTCACATTGCCATGTGACTAACACCCAAAGAGTTTACTAGATTCAATAATCTAGTTCATATTGCTATGTGATTAACACCCAAAGAGTTTTAAGGTATGATCATGTTTTGTTTGCAAGAGAGGTTTAGTAAATGGGTCTATCACATTCAGATCATGTATTTTGCA
Source organism: Triticum aestivum (assembly GCF_018294505.1). Lineage (NCBI taxonomy): Eukaryota > Viridiplantae > Streptophyta > Magnoliopsida > Poales > Poaceae > Triticum > Triticum aestivum. The sequence goes on along the minus strand of NC_057810.1, from coordinate 401,059,533 downwards.
AATTTCTATGTCTACAATGCTCTGCATGGAGCTACTCTAGCTAATTGCTCCCATGTGCAATATGTCTCCAGATTGAGACTCGGAGTCATCCATATCGGTGTCAAAGCTTTCATCGACATAACCTTTTATGACGAAATCTTTATCACCTCCATAATCGAGAAACATTTCCTTAGTCCTCTAAGGATAATTTTGACCGCTGTCAAGTGATCCACTCCTGGATTACTATTATACCCCCTTGCCAAACTCATGGCAAGGCACACATCAGGTCTGGTACACAGCATGGCATACATAATAGAACCTATGGCTCAGACATAGGGAATGATTTTCATTCTCTCTCTATCTTCTACCGTGGTCACGCATTGAGTCTTACTCAGCTTCACACCTTGCAACACAGGCAAGAACCCTTTCTTTGTCTGGTCCATTTTGAACTTCTTCAGAACTTTGCCAAGGTATGTGCTTTATGAAAGTCCTATTAACACTGGTACAACGAGGTGCTATACAAACGGTTTTTAACCCCTTTCCGCGACGACATTTGGAACCGTCACCAAGTGAGTGTGGGCGATGGGGGGGGGTCCTTCCCACACGACCTATAAACCGTCAGGGATAGGGAGCCAAGATGCATATACAGTACTCCTACTCGTTTGTGCTTGCATTGCCATCGCAGTCAGTATTCTGTCGTGCTACGTTTATGATGCGTGACACATCACAAACGGTTCACTATTATAGAATGTGTATGATAAGCAGACAATCGTACACATTTGCTTTTCCCAAACCGTATGCGATAAATAATTAAGAAGATTAGCTAATCGTCATACGAGTGTCAGATAGGATTACAAAATGTCGGACCATCATAACATCGTCGTACACGACAACTATTGCACACACTATTCTATGGTGCAACATTTATGATGTATACTTCATCAGAAATAGTTCATCATTGCAAATCGTGTATGATAAGGAAACTATCACACACATTTAGTTTGCCCGCACTGTTTGCGATATTGTCTGACATTGCACACGCTTTGCCAACGACAACTGTGTGCATGCTTGCACATGTTTCCTCTATGTGAACCGTGTTGGATTATGGTGTATATCGCAAACGTTTGTGTCTTACCAACTGTGTGTGCCGTAACGACCTGGAGAGTGTAATTTCACCATAATTTAGTTGCTGCTATTTCAAATTGTACCGGATTTGAATTTGAATGTATGCTATAGCTTTATTCATATCCATCAGGTTCAAACAACCAATGCATTATTCGATTCATAGGTACATATGTTCAAGAATTACATAAGAACCAAATAAAGAATGATGAACTACAGTTGTATACTTGTACTATTAAAGAAAGTAAAGAAAGAGGTGAAATACATTCCGGTTGCTAAACAAGGTGAAGCGGAATGCCCATATTGTGCCCTCCTCCATGCAGAAGGCATGCATGACTCCAGTCCAACCCCTTGTAATGGCAGACCGCCCATCCCTTCACGATCTTCATGAAAACATCTAGATAATCATCGTGTTCTAGTAGAAATACTTTAACCTTTGCATGCCCACCAATCATGTAGTTTGATAGGTAATCTTGAGTAAACTGCTTTGGAAACCACTGCAAAGGAAAAAGATTCAGACATTGTCATCTAACACAACTCATTATGGGCAGTAAAAAGAAGGTTGCGGAGTTCTTACTTACCATCCTGCAGTTCGTTGTTGTCTTGGATAAAGTGTAAACAAATAGTTTAATTGCCATCTGTTGACCCATTTTACTAACAATCCTTATCAGCTCCTCCCTTGATGCTCGTTCATCGATATCTCATTTCCCCATATGCAGAAAGGGTCGAAGCGCAGATCTTTGCCAATGACATATGTACCTAAAAGCACCAAGTTAATATTAGAAGCTAAACAACAATTGCATAATGACGTAGTACAACACTCTTTTATAATATCTTATAACATCCAATATACTCACATATTAGATTAATTAACATCTTATATTATGGGCAGAAGGGAGTTTATTGCATTCTTACAAATTATCGGCTGATTAACTACTGTTGTATCCATGGGTTAGAGTTAGTTTGAGCTAGTTCGGGCTCGAATAGCCCTAAAGTATATCCAAACATGAGGGCTAGTTTGAGCTAGTTGCATTCCACCCACCCCAAAAAAATTATCCAACCCAAGAGGTGCTAATTGGAGCTAGTTCTCCTAGTGCATTTATTGTCAATCTAACCCTGTCATCCAAACATCTCTTTGGATGGAGTTATTTCAGGGTTAGTCATGAGCTAGAAACTAACTCTAACCTCTAGCTAAGTTGAGTATCCATACAGGGCTGTGTTGTCGTTATTGTTGTTGTTGTTGCTGCTCTTCTATGTATATCTAGACATCATCAGAACATTAAGGTAACACTCTTGCTTGTTACTATGTAGCCTAGGATTGCATATTTAGACATTAAGTACAGTGCATGTTGCTATGTAGCCTCAGATATATTACATATGGCCCTAGTTAATCTAACGATAAATCAGTTACATATGGCCTATATGGTACCAGCTACCGATATCCTGAACAGTGAGTATATATAAGCCATGGGATGAATCTATCCTCGATGGAAAATATTAGTCGTTCCCAAAATTGCCCTGTGTAGGTACATCGAGAGACGGGGCGGTGCGCTCGGTCCGGCGGGGACGCGCCCCGGTCGGAGGAGAAGTGAGGGAGGGGATCGACCGCGCGGGGAGGGTGGGCCGTCTTGCTAGGGTGGGCTAAAGCCCGGTGTGGCAAAGGGGTGGGGTGGCTTATGTCTTTTCCTTTTTCCTTTCTTTTGCTCTTTTCTTTTTACAGAAAAAATGCTATGCAAAATTTGAGCTGCCAAAAGGAGTTCTATAAAATGTGGGACTTGGCCAAATAAATACATTACAATATTTGGCACCTGCCACAAAAGTTTGGGAGGACTTTGAATTGATTTAGATGTTTCACAAATGGAAAAGCATTTAAATAAATGCTGATTTGGAAGTGCTTTAATTCCCAGGGGAAATTAGCTATCTCAAATGATGTTGACACAGTCATGACATTTAGTTAGTGAAAATTTGCAACCTAGCGAACATTTTTGTTTTACTGTTTGGAGAAATAATTTATTTTGACTTTATTTTAAAATTGTATTTGAATTGGTTTTGAATCAAAGTGAGATTAGCAACAGTAACAGTGATGACTTGCCATCATTAGTAGGGGATTACTATAGCTTGATTATCCGGGCGTTACAAATCTCCTCCACTACAAGAAATCTCATCCCGAGATTTAAGAGGTGGAGCAAGGGGGAAGCTATAAGGACGAATGTCTGAAAGGATCAGCATCCGGTAGTTATCTCAAGGAAGAAGATTTTAGAAGCACCAGGACATATCGAGAGTGCTATACAAAGATTCAACTAGTTTTAACCAGTTAAGCATCCAGCTGATGCGTAAAATAGGTGATGAAGGGGTTCAAAGCAAAGAAGAAGAATGTTTCCTCTGATACTGAAATAAAACATGGCGAGGAAGTTAGCTCGTGTATTACATACGAAGCCGAGTGCCAAGAATATTTCAGAATCAAGGTTGTACAAGAGAGTCAGATTCCGATCCTGTGGAACAATTGGTTATGGGCCCACCATGTGGGTTAAAAAGTAGGAAGGGTGCTGACATCTTGTACGGTCCTGATAGCAAGGCATGTTAGAGGATAGTCTGTCAGTTATATTGGCAACAACGTTGGTACCAAGGGCGAGGGACGAAGAGAACCATTTTCCTGCTCGTTAAACGAGGCAGACCAACAGGCAAGGTTCTCGTCCATTGGTGGTTACCGGAATGTCATCAACAATAGTAACAGGGTCTTACTGATAGAGTTGTACACTGAGGTGTTTATATAAGTAGGGAATTATTACTTCTTATATCATATAGATCACAAGAAGGGTTAAACAAACCAACGGAAAGGAAAAAAATATGATTATCGAATCAAACAACTCAAAGGAAAGGAAGATGTGTTTACACATGAGAGTTGGGAGTATATCCTTCCCAAGGAAAAGTGGAGCAGGATATACATGATAGTTCAGCAAGTTCAAAAGCATTTAGATAATGGGGAGAGGGAATTATCGTGATATTACCAATACAATGGTGTGAGGGTAATTGAATGAGAAACATTTTGTATTATGCTTCCAATGTTCTTGTTGATATTCGGAATACCACAGTCATGCTTCGATGCGGCAATGATATGGTGTCAAGTAAAGATTGGGTTCGAAGATCTCAAGAGATACCGAGAAAAAATTCCAAGATATCTCAGAATGTAAGGAATAACTAAGCACAACCAGGTCAGTGTTGGCATAAAGTCAAGGATGTCGTCGATGATATCACAAATCATCAAAGAGCAAGGATGTTATTTCTCAACATGAATTCAATTGACATCTCTGAAGAAATCAAAGTGTTGACAGTGATTACGACAAATTTTGTCGGGAGATTCTAGGAAGATGTCATTGAGCAGCGACGATAACAAACAAAAGGTTAGATGAAGTGAAAGGCTATGAGAACCACAGATTCGACACAAGCTCGAAATCAAACTTGTTGTTCGAGATGAAATGATAGGATGCGGAAGATCGACGCAAGCTTTGCTCGTCGTCGGAAGATGCTCCGGGCATAAGGACCAGGTAGCACAGTTAAAAGTTGACACGATAAAAATATAGCCGATCAGGCTAGGAATGATGTGATGGGTTATGAAACTTCCCAATATCAGGTACTAGGTTTAATGCCGGATGGTAAATCGGAGTAGAGGTTGGACAGGGGGAATGATTTGCAGAGGATAAGTATTTTAACTTATTCGGTAAATGGAATCGAGGAGGAAATATGGTCAGAACCACGATTGCAAAGGATCAATTCATAGATACAAGATGAGCTTGTACCAAAGAAATAATTATTTTAGGAGCAGCTTCCATGATAAGTTCTACATCGGGTCCATGGTCATGAGCACAAGGGTTCAAGGTCGACTCCCACTTCTTCAATGCATAACCTTTCATTCACTCCTCGTTTTTTGAAGAAATTGTAGTGCAGAGGATTTACCTGGCGAAGTACCAGAAGAGTAAGACTCGTGAGAACTCTCGGGTTCACACAGATTATGGAAGGCATAAGTTCAACCCATCAGGGCTTTTTTATGAATCTATACAACCATCAACCAAGCAAAAGATACGAGTTCAAAAGCAGAGTATCGGAGTCAATCAGATGAAGAAGGGGATGAAAAGGCATCGGCTTATAGAAACATCTGAATGATTCGATGCTTGGGTACAAAGGAAATTATGATTTCAAGACTAAGGATCAGAAGCAGAGGCTCTAATCAAAAGATGAGTAAGTTGAATAGACTTAGAGGTGTACCCGATCAAATCTGGATTGGGCAAGAACCAACTCATATATAGAACGATGTCTGAGCCAGAAAGAAAATTTCCAAAGATTAATTGATAATTGCAAGTATTCGCACACACGCTGAATCCATAGGAACAGAATGACAATCACAAGGAATTCTAAAGAATATTGCTAGACATCTGGAATTAATCCTAATGCTAGCAGGCAAGGAGAATCAATAGCAATAGGCTGCAAAGGATTTTGAAAGATTAGATAGCCTTTTCAGGTATTTTGGAAAGCAAATGAACAACTGGGGGCGAACGAACCCCGGTTAAGTGAATTATCCGTAGTGCAAAAAGAAGCTGCAAAGCAAAAGGCACAAAGGATTCTCAGAACAACGGAGAGTACTAGGGGTATCTTGAAATAACAGGAGCAACTAGGGATGAAGGTACAAGCGGCAAGGATGTTATTCACGGGGATTATTGGTGGTCAGGAACTGCAAGGCAGTTGACACAGTGTCTTGAGAAACATCAAGGAGTATCTGCAGAATCTTCTGGCGAAGCAAGTGATCATCGATAATGTCGGGGCTCTCCGGGAGGAAGTGGGTACGAGAGCCTAATGTCAGAGTTAGTAAAATGTTTAACCCGAATAGACGAGAGATCAGAGTCCCAGAGTATAGACGAGGAATAAAAGATCCTAATACCGCCCAATGGTGATGTGGGCCCGTAAGACACACATCCATATTAGTAAAAGTTTTTTTTGGTAGTGACTAGACTCGACTTCGGCCAAGGAGTTGGAAAGGGGGCTACCTACAGGCAGTCAGCTCTGATACCAACTTGTGACCCCCTCGATTCAATCGTACACTAATCATACACGCAAATGTGTATGATCAAGAGCAAGGACTCACGGGAAGTTATCATAACACAACTCTAGACATAAATAAAATAATACAAGCTTTATATTACAAGCCATGGGCCTCGAGTGCTCGAATACATAAGCTCAAATACACAAGAGTCAGCGGAAGCAACAACATCTGAGTACATACATAGGTTAGACAAGTCTGCCTTAAGAAGGCTAGTACAAAAGCAACATCAATCAAAAAGGCAAGGCCTCTGCCTGGGAGCCTCCTAACTACTCCTGGTTGTCGGCGGTCTCCACGTAGTAGTAGGCATTGACGGTGGCATCTGGCTCCTGGGCTCCGACATCTGGTTGGATCAACCGAAAAGAAGAAGAAAGGGGGACAAGGAGGAGCAAAGCAACTGTGAGTACTCATCCAAAGTACTCGCAAGCAAGGATCTACAGTACATATGCATCGGTATCAATGAAATGGGCTGTATCTATGGACTGGACTACAGAATGCCGGAAGAGAAGGGGAAAGCCTAGCCTATCGAAGACTAGCATCTTCAAGCAGCTCCAAGCATCTTGCAGCATCAGAAGAGATAAGAGTAGCATAAGGTAAAGTAGTAGTAGTGACATCAACCTCGGCTAGATCCTTTGTCGACTCCCTGCGAGAAAGCAATCCCAGAGCGATACTATCCATTTCTCATAACAATCCATTTCTCATCACGAGTATCCAGTTCTAGTTGTATCGATCGAGATACAACTCCAAGTGTCTGTTACTGTAGGACAGGCTATCGATAGATGTTTTCTTCCCTGCAGGGGTGCACCAACTTTCCCACCATGCTCGATTAACTCCGGCCAGACACACTTTCCTGGGTCATGCCCGACCTCAGCAAAACAATACGCCGCAACCCGACCTAGGCTTAATAGAGAGGTCAGCATGCTAGACTAACCCTATGCCCCTAGGGGTCATGGGCCATTGCCCCGGGAACTCCTGCACGTTGCGAACGCGGCCGGTGAGCAGACCTAGCTACCTTCTTAAAAAGGCAGGTGCTTACGGAGTCCAACCCGGCGCGCGCCGCTCAGTCGCTGACGTCTATTAAGCTTCGGCTGATGCATACGAGGCAGAAAGCCCATACTATGACCACGTGATGGTTAGTGCTATCAGGCAAGAGGCCCCTCGAATTAAATATCCAAATCATAGTGGATTAGGAACGCGTAGTAACAAGCAGAGACTCATGAAAGATGTGACCCCGTTGCCCTATCTCGAGGACTTGCGACAAGGGCTAGAAATTCTCAGCCACGCCTCGTAATTATCTCATGGGCACCCTCTAGGTCAACCCGTCTCCACATCACTCGCAGGTACCCCTCAGGGTTGACCCACCTTTCCAAGTAACAGTTGTAAAGTCTAAGTATCTGTGTGTCCGAACATCAAGGGGAAAACCCAAGGAATCACCCCCGACGGATTCCACTTGATGTAATCATCAAGGTGAACATAAGAGGATCCACCCTCAAGGTTCACACTTGAGGGGTTGCACGACAGAGTCATATCGGAAGTGGTTAAAGTGGAATCACCCTCGATGGCCACGACCGTGTAACTACACTACTAGGTTAACATCAGAAGTGCTGATGAGGTCTCACCCTCGGCACTCGATAGTAACCCAGTAGTGTCGAGCAACTAAGGGGAAGTGATTTGCGGTGCCGGGGCCTGGTCTTCGATCCCGTTGATCAGGTCTTCGATTATGAAGCACATGCAACAAGGACAAGGTGGGGGTCACTAATGGATCACTAGCCAACCTATACTAAGCAGTTTAGGATAAGCAGGTAAGGTAACAATACGCAGGTTACAAAAGCAGGCTATGCATCAGAATAGCAGCAAACAATAACAGTAGCAAAATCTAATGTCGATGTAGTCGATCACAGGGGTAGCATCAGTCTCGGGGTCTACCGAAGAGAAGAGGGGGAAGAAACTGTAAATACAGAGCAAACAAGGCATCACAAGGCATAACATGGCAATACACAGCGCTAGGAGTGTTCTAACATAGTGTTGCACGATACAGGTGAAGGGGGAATTCAACCGGGAAGGTATTCCCGGTTCTGGGCCTGTGTCAGACAGATGACCGGAGGGGGAATGTTCCATGTTCAGATAGTTAGAGGCATCTGACAGGTAAACGGAGCACGTATTAGGATTCGTTGGATTTTTCTGAGCAACTTTCATGTATAAAGTTTTTCCATCCGAGCAGTGGCATCGCCGGAGTTGGCCGGAGCAGCGCCAACGAGCAGCGAGGGTGGCGGTCGCCCTCGGGCGACGATGAGGATGGTTGTACAGGGCACCAGAGAGCACGTGCAATGGTGCGTTCGGACACGCGAGTCGAGCAGCGACGACGGGTGGTGGTGTCGGCCGCCGAGGGGCACTATGGCGATGGCGGCGAGCTCGTGAGTGCGGCCGGCATCAGGACTCATAGGGGTGGCGCTAGGGGGTAGTTCAGGGGGTGTGCATGTTTGCGCTATGCTCCTGGGAGCACCAGGAGCACGATGGTGGCCTCGGGCGCGGACTGCGTCAGCGGTAGCCACGACAGCGATGGAGCAGGGCGACGGCGAGCTAAGCTTCGCGGGGATGGCGACCGAGCCCTCTAGAGCGTAAAAGAGAGGGAAGGAAGCAACATGGAGGCTCACCGAGTGGCAACAAAATGCCGACGACAGTTTAGGAGCAGCAGAGGGCGCCTGAGCCAGAGAAGAGAGGGGGCAGCTCGATCTGCTCGATGCGGAGCTTCCTGGCTCCAACCAGCAGCACTAGAGATCGTGGCGGTCCATGGCGGTGCCGACGAGCTCGGCCAGGCCACGTGGGAGGCACGGTGGCCGCTGAGACGACGAAGGGCGGCAGCGAGGACAATGTGGGGCGGGCATCCGAGCGAGAGGGAGAGGCCAGAGGAAGGGGATATGAGAGGAAGGGCTGCGAAGAGAGGGGGAGAATGGATCTGGGCGGAGGGTAGGTGAGTGGGGAGGGAGTCCGAGGCGTCGGGGCTGCCCTTATCCCTTCGCCGGCGATGTCGCAGTACGGGGCAGCGCGCTCGGTCCAGCGGGGATGCGCCCCGGTCAGAGGAGCAGTGAGGGAGGGGATCGACCACGCGGGGAAGGTGGGCCGGCTTGCTGGGGTGGGCTAAAGCCCGGTGTGGCAAAGGGGTGGGGTGGCTTCTGTCTTTTCCTTTTTCCTTTCTTTTGCTCTTTTCTTTTTACAGAAAAAATGCTATGCAATATTTGAGCTGCCAAAAGGAGTTATGTAAAATGTGGGACTTGGCCAAATAAATACATTACAATATTTGGCACCTGGCACAAAAGTTTGGGAGGAGTTTGAATTGATTTGGATTTTTCACAAATGGAAAAGCATTTAAAAAATGCTGATTTGGAACTGCTTTAATTCCCAGGGGAAATTAGCTATCTCAAATGATGCTGAATCACTCATGACATTTAGTTAGTGAAAGTTTGCAACCTAGCGAACATTTTTGTTTTATTGTTTGGAGAAATAATTTATTTTGACTTTATTTTAAAATTGAATTTGAATTGGTTTTGAATCAAAGTAAAATTAGCAACAGTAACAGTGATGACTTGCCATCATTAGTAGGGGATTACTATAGCTTGATTATCCGGGTGTTACAAGTCTCCTCCACTACAAGAAATCTCGTCCCGAGATTTAAGAGGTGGAGTAAGGGGAAGCTATAAGGACGAATGTCTGAAAGGATCAGCATCCAGTAGTTATCTCAAGGAAGGAAATTTTAGAAGCACTAGGACGTATCGAGAGTGCTATACAGAGACTGAACTAGTTTTAACCAGGTAGGCATCCAGCTGATGCCTAAAATAGGTGATGAAGGGGTTCAGAGCAAAGAAGAAGAATGTTGCCTCTGATACTGAAATGAAACATGGTGAGGAAGTTAGCTCGTGTATTACATACAAAGCCGAGCGCCAAGAATATTTCGGAATCAAGGTTGTATAGGAGAGTCAGGTTCCGATCCTATGGAACTATGGGTTATGGGCCCACCATGTGTGTTAAAAAGTAGGAAGGGTGCTGACATCTTGTACGGTCCTGATAGCAAGGCATGTCAGAGGATAGTCTGTCAGTTATATTGGCAACAACGTTGGTACCAAGGGCGAGGGATGAAGGGAACCATTTTCCTTCTTGTTAAATGAGGCAGAAGGCAAGGTTCTCGTCCATCGGTGGTTATGAGAATGTCATCAACAATACTAACATGGTCTTACTGATAGAGTTGTACACCAAGGTGTTTACATAAGCAGGGAATTATTACTTCTTATATCATATAGATCACAAGAAGGGTTAAACAAACCAACGGAAAGGAAAAGTATGATTATCAAATCAAACAACTCAAAGGAAAGGAAGATGTGTTTACACATAAGAGTTGGGAGTATATCCTTCCCAAGGAAAAGCGGAGCAGGATATACATGATAGGTCAGCAAGTTCAAAAGCATTTAGATAATGGGGAGAGGGAAGAATCATGATATTACCCATACAACAGTGTGAGGGTAACTGAACGAGAAACATTTTGTATTATGCTTCCGATGTTCTTGTTGATATTCGGAATACAACAGTCATGCTTCGATGAGGAAATTATATGGTGTCAAGTAAAGATTGGGTTCGAAGATCTCAAGAGATACCAAGAAACAGTTCCAAGATATCTCAAAATGTAAGGAATAACTAAGCACAACCATGTCAGTGTTGGTAGAAGTCAAGGATGTTGTCGATGATATCACAAATTATTGCAGAGCAAGGATGGTATTTCTCAACGTGAATTCGATTGACATATCTGAAGAAATCAAAGTGTTGACGGTGATCACGACAAATTTTGTCGGGATATTCTAGGAAGATGTCATCGAGCAGCGACGACAACAAATGCCGGTGGGAACGACACCTATGAAATCACAAGAATCCCTACTATGGTTGCGGGGCGCGGGGTCGTGAGAAGAGCGGGATCAGCAGTTAGCACAAGCACACGGGTCGTTTACCCAGGTTCGGGCCGCGAGGATGCGTAATACCCTAGTCCTGCTTTGGTGTGTATATCAGTGTTCTTGGAGTTCTTGAGCTAGCTACGATGGGCGTAACTTGTCCAAGGGTCCGAATCCTTCTCCTGGATGCCTCGGTCCTCCTTTTATAGTTAAGGGGACCGCCACGGTGGCACACATGAGGTGACATCGGTGTACAATGGCTAAGCTTATCGCTTGCCATTACGGGACAAGATGCATTTAATGCGCCCCTTAGGTGTCCTCCTCACTTTACCGCCGCTTCGCCCTGCTTTGACACGCGCCCGGGCCGGCGAGGCAGTCAGCGCCATGTAGGCTGGTAGACTTCTGAGGTGGCGCGGTGGTAGGGCCTTCACGAAGATTTGCATGCCACCACGTAGGCATACGCTAAGTTGGCTTGGTAGCCTTACGTCGACACGCAGGTTCCTGCCTAGCTGGTGGTCTGGCAGCTGCATGGGAGCGGTGGTGGAAACTTGGCGGGCGTGGGCCTGGCTGTGGCCCCATGGATGTCCTCGGCAAGGGCCTTGCCGGGGCCCCGGCAAGGGTCTTGCCATTGTGTGGTGGTCGTCCCCGGCAAGGATCTTGCCGGGGGACTTGTGGGTTTCCTCGGCAAGGATCTCGCCGAAGTTCATCGTCTTCTAATCCCCATCTGATTTGGAGTACTTTCTTGTCTTCACAAAGATCTACATGCCATCATGGAGGTGCCTCCCGAGCCTTGGTCCCAACATGGTTGGTGGTGTTGGAAAACCTGGGGCTCAAGGGTGGCGCGCTCCGCTGGCGTCGGGCAAGTTGCCCCGGCAAAGGTCTTGCCGGGGCCGCGGAGGCCGCCTCGGCAAGGGTCTTGCCAGGGGAGCCCACCTCGCCCTCTTGCTCTTCGTGTCTCCGTCTTGCCGTTGCTTTGACCATCTCGCGGTTTTGACTCCCTGCCCCTGCCCTGCTTAAGTGCGGCTGCAGGCGCAGCTCTGACTGCCCATGCACAAGTAAAGGGGTACAAAGGAGTGACCCTACTTTAGTAAACCGACAGGACCCCCCGGGTCTAGGCCACACATAAGCACAACGCGTTGTTGGGCTAGGCCCAAAACGGTGCGTGGGCAGGCGGGGCGGTTTTTACCCCGGTAACTTTTTTTCGCCGTCCGCTGCGCTTCCCCACGACCCGCATTGAATGCGCGACATGGGGGTCGTGCATGACGTGGGGGGCATGTGTGAGGCGGTTGCTGCAGGCATGCGTCACATCGCAGTAAATGGTAAAGAGGCGGCCCGCGCCTTCCCGATAAAAAGGAATAACCGCGGGTGCGCAGCTCATTTACCCTCTGCGCTTTCCCCAATCTCGGCATCACCGTCCCCATCTTATTCCTCCTCAAGCTTTCGCTCCTGCTCGCTACTGCTGCGCTCCCCACTGCCCTCGACCCCTTGCCCTCTTCCTAGTTGCCATGGCGCCTAAATTTGGCAAGGGCAAGGGCGTGGCCAAGGACACAAGGGAGAAGGAGATGCCGGAGAGTGAGGCGGTGGTGCGGCAGGCGCAGTTCGCCTATTTCATCCCATCGTCAATTGATGTCTTCGACCTCAGGGACTACTTCACGCCTTTGTGGGGGGTGAAGACGGCAGCGCACCCTGCCACGCGCGCCCTCCCCGTGGATTGCAACAAGGGCGGCTCAAAAGTGTACCCATTCTTCATCGACTTCTTCTTTTGTGGGCTCTGCCCCCCCTTTTCCGATTTCTTCAACGATGTCATGCACACTATTGGCTTTCATCTGTTGGATCTCACGCCGAATGCCGTGGCGGGCTTGACGTGCTTTGCCCACCTCTGCGAGGGCTTCACCGGGGTGGTTCCCAGCAGGGTGCTTTTCCGCCACTACTTCTCCCCCCGCGTCCAACCTGGGGGTGCCCTTTCTGGGAGCGTCGCCTAGATCCCGAGGGCCCAGGAGAAGGGTGCCTACCGAGAGGGTGCCACGAAGGAGAGTGGAAGGAGTGGCGGGGCCGGTGGTGCTGGATCATGGAGGAGAACCCACCAGAGTTCTGCCGGGGTGTTCGTCGGGAGGCGCTGCTCCGTGGCGCGGACTGGAGAAACCTCGACCCCGATGACAAGAAGTTTTCGGTCGCCACCACCAGGATTTGTCGCCTCACCGAGGCCGGGCTCACCCTCGAGATGATTGCGGCAGATTTCATCCGTCGCCGAATCGCTCCGTTGCACAAGAAGGGGAGGCCGGCCTGGGATTTTAGAAATGCGGTCGACATCATGATGCTCTGCACCGGCCTGAAGCACAACCTCACGGTGATGGGGGACTCCTGGTATTGCCAGAGGCACTTCCAGCTCGACGTGTTTGCCAACGGCAAGGTGGAGAGGACCAGCAAGGCCGCGAAGTACGGCAAGGTCATCAAGTGATGAGGACATCAATACAATTGTTACACCCACAGCCCCTGCTGCTATACATACTGGACCAATTACTAGAGCTCGTGCATGCCAACTAAATTACCAGGTACTTTCGTTTCTTGGTAATGATTCTAATGTTCATGAGAATATGATGCTGCCTAAATTGGATACATTTGTTTTGCTTACAAATGAAGGGCCTAGCTTGGAGAAGGATGAACATTGGAGCAAGAACAAGCATGGAGATGATGGCATGCGCAAGGGGAACAAGAACGGAGTTACAAGTGATGATTTCAGAACTTTGAAGCCACCATAATGGGTGCATGAAGCCTTGGACGAAATATACAAGATGCCACTTCATAAATTTCGTCCCGAGGCTATTTTAGGTGCTGCGTCACCTTATTATTGGGCCAGGCCCATGTAATTTCGAAATACATAAGTATAGGCTATTTTTAGAGTACGTATGTGTGGGGAAACAAGAGATAGGGTTGATTTCGGACCCCTCCACCAAGGGCCACGAAATTCCCCCCCTCTTCCTCCATATATACAGCCCTTAGGGCATCGTTTAGACTTCGGGTTTTGTTTAGATTAAAAGTTCGCCATAGCTGCAACTTCGCGTACTTCGTTTGTGTTCAACGACCAGACAAAGGCGTCACAGAACCCCACCTTGATCAATAAAGCTTTCATCTTATATTCGCAATATCCAGATTGCAATCTCAGTTTCTTGCTTGTTCTTCGTTTGCTCGCAGGAAACAGACCCTCGTGGTCAGGTTGATCGTGCTCCGGCGTGGTCAATAACCTCTCGGAGTTGGTTTAGCGATTGCTAAGGCGCGACGTCCTCGCACGTTCGTAGTCGGATCGTCAAAGTCGACTGCCACCAAAGCGATATCCATCATCTCATCGAAAGATGGGACACCTTTGCCTCTATCAAGTGGTATCAGATTTCCAGGTTGCTCGGTGAGATTTTACAGTTTTTCGTAGTTTAGATCGAGTCTGTTCTTCATACCTACAGTCCACGAAAAAGCCAAAAAAAATTAGGGTTAGTTCATCATATCCGAACCAATCTGAGCCTTTGCATAATCTTTTTAGGGTTTTGCTTTGTTGAATTTGCGGTTGCATCGTCGTGTCTAGTTGCTGGTCTTAGCGTTAGTCTTTTAGAGTTTCGAGTTCTGGTCATAAGTTGTCACGCCGCCACCGCACCATCATCATCGCCCCTGTCACCTACCACCACCGCTCCGAATCCGTATCCATATACCACCACCAATCCGTATCCATATACCACCACCGATCCATATCCATATATTACCACCGCTGCCATATACCACCACCGCTGCCATATACCACCACCATATATCCACCACCAATCCGAGTTCCTTGCATATTAGGTGTGTTTTTGAGATCCATCTAGATTCTGATTCGTGTTTCCTTGCCGGAGTAGGTTTCGGAAAAAAAGAGTCCGGAAACCACCCTCCGTTTAGGCCCAAAATTTTTCGAAAACGCATTTTTCGAAAAAATTTCTGGCTATCCTATTTTTAGGTGTTTCTGAGTGTTTTGAGACAGGTGCCATTATAGGAAGTTTTTTTTGACCCGTTTCCAGTTTTTGGGTCCGGGCAGTCGAAAAAACGAAAAAAAAAATTTGGTCGAAAAAATTTCGTGCCCATCCTGTCAGTTTGACCTAGGAAGAGTTTTGAGACACTCGCCATTATAGTGATTTTTCGCGAAAAAAAACAGCGCAAAAAAAAGAGCGCAAAAAAAAGAGCGAAAAAATAAATTCCAGAGTGTGCTTTTTCCTTGTTTACGTGCAGCGCCGTGATTTTGTTAGTGTTCTTGGCTCGCGTCTCTAGCACGGTCTAGCCTAGGACCAGCACAGTACCGTCGTTGAGCGTTTATTCAACTTTGCATCTCTGAATTGATTATTGCTGACCCTTTTTGCTACCATATTATAAGCCTTCCCAGCTCCACATACATCTACGTCATGCGTTTGACTCTCCCTGGTAATCGCTCTATCCAAGCTTTGAGAGTTTTGACTACAACGGTTGCCGATCACCGCCTGCTGCTGGGTAAGAACTGGTAAGAATTTGAGTTTTGCTTGACGGGTTTGTGATACACCACCACCACTTCTTAGTAGTCTGTAGGATCATATTCTTGTGTGTTTCTATTTGCTGCTAACCATGGTAGGATCACAAGCCGATGAGACTGATTGGGAGAACCTGACGAACAAACAGCTACATGATAAATTTCAGCAAATGATGAGTGGACAGGTGCAAGATGTGCTAAACAGATTTGACGAGGCCATGGAGAAGATAGATGGCATGGAGAAGATAGATGGCATGGAGAAGACGTTCGAAACAAAGCTTGATAGCAAGTTTAATGAATTGCTCGCGCGTTTACCACCACCATCGCCGGCTGCACCTATCGCACCTCTGCAACACCAACAACAACGCATCCTTCCGAATCAGTATGGACGAGCGAAGCGTGTTCCTATTGAGGATGGCCAAACTTCTGGTGCTGCTGTTCCTGTTATTGATGCTTCTTTGGCTCCTGCTACTGCTGCTGCTGGTACCCAGGAGGATGATGAGTATGCGGGCGATTATGAGGATGAGGTTGATCAAAATCAGAACTACATGCACCCACCAGCACCACCACCAGCAGGTCGACCTCAGGTATATTCGTAATGGTAGGCCCGCACCACCACCTCAGGTACGAGATGATGTGCATATTCCTAAACTGAAATTGAATATTCCACCATTTGAGGGTAGATATGTTCCTGATATATATCTTACTTGAGAGTTAGAAACTGAACAATGTTTTACATGTTTACAATATCCCGAGGAGAGACGGGTTGCTGCTGCTGTTTGTGCTTTCACTAGTTTTGCATGTGTATGGTGGTCTGAACATTGTAGATTATATCCTATTCCAACTACTTGGGCTGCTTTGAAAACTGCTATGCGTACGCGTTGGGTTCCACCATATTATCAACGTGAATTGCTTCAAAAATTGCAGCGTTTAAGACAAGGGAAACATTCTATAGAAGAATATTATCAGGAATTACAAACTGGCATGATTAGATGTGGTATTGTTGAGGAGAATGAAGCTATGCTTGCACGTTTTCTGGGTGGATTAAATAGAGAGATTCAGACCATTCTAGACTATAAGGAGTATACTAATATCACTCGTTTATTCCATCTTGCTTGTAAAGCTGAACGTGAAGTGCAGGATCGACAAGCATTGGCGCGATCTAACTTTTCTGCAGGCCGACCTTCATCATGGACACCGCGTGCATCTTCTACTTCAACTGCACCAGCACCTCAATCAGGTGCCTCCTCCAGTCGTGATACAAGAAAACAGGCACAACCACCATTATCTGCCAAGAGCGCACCTGCTGGGCCTGCACAGAGTTCTTCTTCTTCCATGGCATCAACAGGGCACACAAGTGATATTATTTGTCGTCGTTGTAAGGGAGGAGGTCATTATGCGAGAGAATGCAAATCTTCGCGTGTGATGATTGCTACCGCAGATGGTGGATATGAGTCCGCTAGTGACTATGATGAGGAGACTTTGGCTCTTATTACACGTGAAGAACATGGTGGAGATGATTCTGATCATGAGACGCAATACATGGCTCCTGAAGACGCTGACATGTATGAATGTTTAGTTGCTCAACGTGTTTTGAGTGTGCAGGTCACACAAGCTGAGCAAAATCAGAGGCACAATTTGTTCCATACCAAGGGAGTTGTGAAGGAATGTTCTGTGCGCGTCATAATAGACGGAGGGAGCTGCAACAACTTGGCTAGCATGGAGATGGTGGAGAAGCTTTCTCTCACCACAAGACCACATCCACATCCTTACTACATCCAATGGTTCAACAACAGCGGCAAGGTTAAGGTAACACGTACTGTTCGTGTGCATTTTAGTATCTCTACATATGCTGATTATGTTGATTGTGATCTGGTACCTATGCAAGCATGTTCCTTATTACTTGGTAGACCATGGCAATTTGATAAAAACTCTGTACACCATGGTAGAAACAATCACTATACTCTTGTTCATAAGGATAAAAATATTACTTTGCTTCCTATGACTCCTGATTCCATTTTGAAAGATGATATTAATAGAGCTAATAAAGCAAAACAGGAGAAGAATAAGAGTGAAAATCAGATTGTGGCAAAAGAATTTGAGCAACAAATGAAGCCTAATAATAAACCATCTAGTGTTGCTTCTGAAATTAAATTGAAAAGTGCATGTTTATTTGCCACCAAATCTGATATTAATGAGCTAGATTTCAGCAAATCTGTTTGCTATGCTTTTGTGTGCAAAGAGGCATTATTTTCATTCGAGGACGTGCCTTCCTCTTTGCCTCCTGCTGTCACTAACATTTTGCAGCAGTTCGCTGACGTCTTTCCACAAGATGTGCCACCGGGATTACCGCCTATTCGAGGGATTGAGCATCAGATTGACTTAATTCCCGGTGCTTCACTGCCAAACCGTGCACCATACCGTACCAATCCAGAGGAGACGAAGGAGATTATGCGTCAAGTACAAGAGCTTCTCGACAAAGGTTATATACGCGAATCCCTTAGTCCTTGTGCTGTTCCTATTATTCTAGTGCCGAAAAAGGATGGTACATCACGTATGTGTGTTGATTATAGAGGCATTAATAATATTACTATTCGTTATCGTCATCCTATTCCTAGGCTCAATGATATGCTTGATGAATTGAGTGGCTCTACAATATTCTCCAAAGTTGATTTGCATAGTGGATACCATCAAATTCGTATGAAATTGGGAGATGAATGGAAAACAGCATTTAAAACTAAGTTTGGATTATATGAGTGGTTAGTCATGCCTTTTGGGTTAACTAATGCACCTAGT
Source organism: Triticum aestivum (assembly GCF_018294505.1). Classification (NCBI taxonomy): domain Eukaryota; kingdom Viridiplantae; phylum Streptophyta; class Magnoliopsida; order Poales; family Poaceae; genus Triticum; species Triticum aestivum. The sequence continues at coordinate 401,041,091 of NC_057810.1, read as the reverse complement.
ACTTTCATGAGATTAATGAACGAAGTTTTACGTGCTTTCATTGGACGATTTGTGGTAGTTTACTTTGATGACATATTGATTTATAGCAGATCTTTGGAAGAACATTTGGAACATTTACATGCTGTTTTTATTGCTCTACGTGATGCACGTTTGTTTGGTAACCTTGGGAAGTGCACCTTTTGCACCGACCGAGTATCTTTTCTTGGCTATGTTGTTACTCCACAGGGAATTGAAGTTGATAAAGCCAAGATTGAAGCTATTGAGAGTTGGCCGCAGCCCAAAACGGTCACACAAGTGAGGAGTTTTCTTGGCCTCGCTGGATTCTATAGGCGTTTTGTGAGAGATTTCAGCACCATTGCTGCACCTCTCAATGAGCTTACAAAGAAAGATGTGCCTTTTCTTTGGGGTACCGCACAGGAAGAAGCCTTCTCGGTATTGAAAGATAAGTTGACACATGCTCCTTTACTCCAACTTCCTGATTTTAATAAGACTTTTGAGCTTGAATGTGATGCTAGTGGAATTGGATTAGGCGGTGTGTTATTACAAGATGGCAAACCTGTTGCATACTTTTCTGAAAAATTGAGTGGGCCTATTCTGAATTATTCTACTTATGATAAAGAATTATATGCTCTTGTTCGGACTTTAGAAACATGGCAACATTATTTATGGCCCAAAGAATTTGTTATACATTCCGATCATGAATCTTTGAAACATATTAAAAGTCAAGCTAAACTGAATCGTAGACATGCGAAATGGGTTGAATTCATTGAGACTTTTCCTTATGTCATTAAACACAAGAAGGGAAAAGAAAATGTTATTGCTGATGCATTGTCTCGCCGCTATACTATGCTTTCACAACTTGACTTCAAAATATTTGGTTTGGAGACCATCAAAGATCAATATGTGCATGATGCTGATTTTAAAGATGTAATGCAGAATTGTAAAGAAGGAAGAATGTGGAACAAGTTCATCGTTAACGATGGATTTGTGTTTCGTGCTAACAAGCTATGCATTCCAGCTAGCTCCGTTCGTCTTTTGTTGTTGTAGGAGGCGCATGGAGGAGGATTAATGGGACACTTTGGCGTGAAGAATACGGAGGACGTACTTGCTACACATTTCTTTTGGCCAAAGATGAGACGGGATGTTGAGCGTTTTATTGCTCGCTGCACTACATGTCAAAAAGCTAAGTCACGACTCAATCCTCATGGTTTATATATGCCTTTGCCTGTACCTAGTGTTCCTTGGGAGGATATATCTATGGACTTTGTTTTAGGTTTACCTCGAACAAAGAAGGGGAGGGATAGCATATTTGTTGTCGTGGATAGATTCTCGAAAATGGCACACTTTATACCATGTCATAAAAGCAATGATGCTGTTAATGTTGCTGATTTGTTCTTTCGTGAAATTATTCGCTTGCATGGTGTGCCAAATACTATTGTTTCAGATCGTGATACTAAATTTCTTAGCCACTTTTTGAGATGTTTATGGGCTAAGTTGGGGACTAAACTGCTTTTTAGTACTACTTGTCACCCCCAAACTGATGGACAAACTGAAGTAGTCAATAGAACATTGTCTACTATGCTTAGGGCTGTTTTGAAGAATAATAAGGAAATGTGGGAGGAATGCTTGCCTCATATTGAATTTGCTTATAATCGTTCATGCATTCTACTACTAAGATGTGCCCTTTTGAAGTTGTGTATGGTTTCCTACCTCGTGCACCTATTGATTTGTTGCCTCTTCCATCTTTGGAGAAGGTTAATTTTGATGCTAAACAACATGCTGAATTGATTTTAAAAATGCATGAGTTAACTAAGGAAAACATTGAGCGTATGAATGTTAATATAAACTGGCTGGAGATAAGGGTAGAAAACATGTTGTGTTTGCACCTGGAGATCTTGTTTGGTTACATTTGCGTACGGATAGATTTCCTGATTTGCGCAAATCAAAGTTAATGCCACGTGCTGATGGTCCCTTTAAGGTGTTAGAGAAAATAAATGATAATGCATATAAACTTGAGCTGCCTGCAGATTTTGGGGTTAGTCCCACTTTTAACATTGCAGATTTGAAGCCTTATTTGGGTGAGGAAGATGAACTTCCGTCGAGGACGACTTCATTTCAAGAAGGGGAGGATGATGAGGACATCAATACAATTGTTACACCCATAGCCCCTGCTACTATACATACTGGACCAATTACTAGAGCTCGTGCACGCCAACTAAATTACCAGGTACTTTTGTTTCTTGGTAATGATTCTAATGTTCATGAGAATATGATGCTGCCTAAATTGGATACATTTGTTTTGCTTACAAATGAAGGGCCTAGCTTGGAGAAGGATGAACATTGGAGCAAGAACAAGCATGGAGATGATGGCATGCGTAAGGGGAACGAGAACGGAGTTACAAGTGATGATTTCAGGACTTTGAAGCCACCATAATGGGTGCATGAAGCCTTGGACAAAATATACAAGATGCCACTTCATAAATTTCGTCCCGAGGCTATTTTAGGTGCTGCGTCACCTTATTATTGGGCCAGGCCCATGTAATTTCGAAATACATAAGTATAGGCTATTTTTAGAGTACGTATGTGTGGGGAAACAAGAGATAGGGTTGATTTCAGACCCCTCCACCAAGGGCCACGAAATTCCCCCCCTCTTCCTCCATATATACAGTCCTTAGGGCATCGTTTAGACTTCGGGTTTTGTTTAGATTAAAAGTTCGCCATAGCTGCAACTTCGCGTACTTCGTTTGTGTTCAACGACCAGACAAAGGCGTCACAGAACCCCACCTTGATCAATAAAGCTTTCATCTTATATTCGCAATATCCAGATTGTAATCTCAGTTTCTTGCTTGTTCTTCGTTTGCTCGCAGGAAATAGACCCTCGTGGTCAGGTTGATCGTGCTCCGGCGTGGTCAATAACTTCTCGGAGTTGGTTTAGCGATTGCTAAGGCGCGACGTCCTCGCATGTTCGTAGTCGGATCGTCAAAGTCGACTGCCACCAAAGCGATATCCATCATCTCATCGAAAGACGGGACACCTTTGCCTCTATCATCAAGGGGCCCTTGTTCGGGCTGCCGTCGGGAGTGGTCCTGCTGAGCAACAACACCCGGCAGGCAGACATCCTTGCTATGATTACGGTCTTTAACGCGCACGGTCTTGACCCAGCCTGGGTCGAGCCCCCGGTACGCGAGGTGGAGGAGTTCTTTGACAACTTAGTCGAAGAACTCGATCACGACGAGCCGCTGCTCATCCAGGACACCACCCAGGAGGAGTTGGACTACATCGCCGCCAGAGTGGTGGAGGCGGAGCTTGCCAGCGCGGCCGGCGACGCCAGCGGCATGGAGAACGAGGCCGCCGTGGCCGCAGAAGAGAAAGAGCTCGCCGAGCGGGTGAAGTCTGCCAGGGAGGTGGGCGGTGCCAGCACCGAGGCCCCCTCTGCCGAGGACGTGGCCGAGGAATCGTGCAAGGAGGAGGCCTGGGCCGACGCCCCCTCGGCTACGAAGAAAAGACGCGTCCTGCGTCGGGCCAGCTCTAGCAAGCCGGTCCGATTTGGTAGTGCCGAGCCGCGGCAAGGGGTTCAGTGGGAAGCCGTGCGCGCGATGAGGGCCGCGGCAGCAAAGAAGAAAGCCGCGGTGGCGAAGAAGAAAACGACCGCCTCTTCTTCATCCAAAAGCTACCGGACTCCATCGCCTTCCCCTCCTCCCGCAAAGGCCAGCATGGAGGTTGCCTTTAACTTTTCGTTCCTCGGCCCGAGGAGGAAGAGGAAGGCAGCAGAAGAGGAGGCGGAGGACAAGTAAGCCTTCTGCCCCTCGCCGTTTCCATCCTCTCCAATCGTGCCGCCACCCTTGATTCCTTTTTGTCTCCGCAGGGAAATGGAGACACTGGCCCAGCGGGCAGCAAAGAGGGCCAAGGCCTCGACGGGCAGCTAGCCCCCGGCGGGTACCTCAAAGGCGCCGCTGGTGGTAGAGAGCAGCCCGGACAGCAGCCTGCTGTGCAGCCCCCGGTGCAGCCCCCATCGTGCGTTCACCACTTTCTCCCCATCAACGTGCGCCGGGGTGTGCCTTTTTGGTACTGACCTTGTCGTGGCTGTAGGAGGAGGGCAGCAGCAGGAGGAGCCACCAAGGGCCACCCCCACCATGCCGCCCCCGTCGACCACACTGCCCCGAGGGGCGTCCCCGGCAAGGGCACCAGACATCGAGCCCATGCACACGGAGGAGGAGGAGGTAGACTCGGGCACTGGTGGCCCTGCCCCAGCAACAGGTGTTGGCGGGGAGGGAGGCACTTCTTCTCAGCCCGGCACGGGTGAGTCATCTGATTTCCCTTACTCTTCTTCTTTTCTCTTTTGAATCTTGATCTTGGCCTTGCCTCATTTTCTTTTTCGGCATCTAGATCCCCCCTGGCGGACTAGGAGGACATCGACACCATCATCATGGATGTCGCTGCTGTCGCCGTGGCCGAGGCTGACAAGGTCACCGCCGAGGAGGCCGCCGAGACCACGACCGAGGATGTTGCCAAGGGGTTTGCCAGAGAGACCGGCGAGGCTGCCACCGAGGAGGCTAGCAAGAGCGTTGCTGAGGAGGCCAGCAAGGGCACCGCCAAGGTAACCGACAAGGCCACCGCTGAGGAGGAGGTGATTGACGACCAACCCTCCTCGCCCGCTGCCTCCGGCTCCGGCAAATATCTGAAGGTGAGAGATGACTTGTTCGTCCACCTCCCCGGCAGCGAGCACCAGGGTGCCGACCGAGGGGGAGATGTTCGATGACGAAGTGCTCGCCACTGCTGGGCTCGAGGTCGTCAAGGAACCGAGCGCTGCTGGCGGTGGCACCCAGGAGGAGCAGCTTCTTCGGGCCATGGGCGCCAGCTTCTGGAAGCTGCAGGCGCTCCATCGCGCCTGCCTGGACAAGGAGAATTCCAGGGAGGCGGTGGCGGGCAAGGCGGAGGCAGACTTCGGGAAGCGCGTCGCAGGCCTGGTTCCACCAGGCCCATGAGGAGCTGAAGGGCGCCCAAGGCCAGCTGGCGGAGCGCGATCTGGAGCTTCTCTTGAAGCAGGCCGACATCGAGAAAGCCCAGGAGGCGGCAAGGGAGGAGTCCTCCAAGGCCGAGGCCGCCCAGTCCCAGCGCCAGGCCGAGTTGACTCTCAGGAGGAGGACCTCGTCGCCCGTGAGGCGATGCTTGCCGCCACACACCACGGCAAGGACGAGGAGGTCGTGAAGCTTGCCGCGGCACGGACCCGGGAGCTGGAGCATAAGCATAAGGAAGCGCTTGATGCCCAAGCTCTGGCCCACGACAACAAGGTGAAGGAGCTGGAGGCAGAGCGGGACGGCCTGAAGGCCAGGGCCGATCAGCTGGCGAATGAGAAGGACACTGCCAACTGCGCTTTGACGGTGAAGCAGGACGACGTCCTGGCCAAGGCCTAGAAGCTCGGCCGCGCTAGTGACTCCATCAAGGATCTGAAGCTGAAGTTGGGGGGTCTTGAGAAGACGCTTACGGAGGCCAGGACCCAGGAGGGAGCCCTGACCAAAAGCCTGGCGGAGGAGAGGCAGCCGCGGAAGAACGATGCGGCCAACCACACGGATTTCGTGAAGGGCGAAGACCTCTGTATCAGCTGCCTCGCCGACGTCGCCAACAGGATCACCAAGCAGTTAGCCGACATCGGGATGCCGGACGTGAAGTATGCCCCGGAACCGAATGTGAGCCCCAACGCCAAGCTGACCCTGTTCTTCGAGGGCGTTCTTGGAGCCCTGGAACGATTCAACTCCAACTGGGCGAGCTCCCTGGCCAGCAAGGCCCGGACACTTTGCCAGGGCGCCATGACCAAGGTCCTTACCAAGCTGGCATACTGGAATCCCAAACTTGACTTCGACGCCGCGCTGGATAGTGATAACCCACAAGTGTAGGGGATCGCAACAGCTTTCGAGGGTAAAGTATTCAACCCAAATTTATTGATTCGACACAAGGGGAGCCAAAGAATATTCTTGAGTATTAGCAGTTGAGTTGTCAATTCAACCACACCTGGAAAACTTAGTATCTGCAGCAAAGTATTTAGTAGCAAAAGTGGTATGATAATAAAGGTAACAGTAGCAAAAGTAGAGATAAATGTTTTTGGGTTTTTGTAGTGATTGTAACAGTAGCAACGGAAAAGTAAATAAGCGAAGAACAATATGTGAAAAGCTCGTAGGCAATAGATCAGTGATGGATAATTATGCCGGATGCGATTCCTCATGTAATAGCTATAACATAGGGTGACACAGAACTAGCTCCAATTCATCAATGTAATGTATGCATGTATTCCGTAAATAGTCACATGTGCATATGGAAAAGAACTTGCATGGCATCTTTTGTCTTACCCTCCCGTGGAAGCGGGGTCCTAGCGGAAACTAAGGGATATTAAGGCCTCCTTTTAATAGAGAACCAAAACAAAGCATTAGCACATAGTGAATACATGAACTCCCCAAACTACGGTCATCACCGAGAAGTATCACGATTATTGTGACTTCGGGGTTGTCGGATCATAACACATAATAGGTGACTATAGACTTGCAAGATAGGATGAAGAACACACATATATTCATGAAAACATAATAGGTTCAGATCTGAAATCATGGCACTCGGGCCCTAGTGATAAGCATTAAGCATAGCAAAGTCATAGCAACATCAATCTTAGAACATAGTGGATACTAGGGATCAAACCCTAACAAAACTAACTTGATTACATGGTAAATCTCATCCAACCCATCACCGTCTAGCAAGCCTACGATGGAATTACTCACGCACGGCGGTGAGCATCGTGAAATTGGTGATGGAGGATGGTTGATGATGACGACAGCGACGAATCCCCTCTTCGGAGCCCCGAACGGACTCCAGATCAGCCCTCCCGAGAGAGATTAGGGCTTGGCGGTGGCTCCGTGTCGTAAAACGCGATGAAACTTTCTCTCTGATTTTTTTCTCCCCGAACATGAATATATGGAGTTGGAGTTGAGGTCGGCGGAGCTGCAGGGGCCCATGAGACAGGGGGCGCGCCCAGTGGGGTGTGGGCGCGCCCCCACCCTCGTGGACAGGGTGTGGGCCCCCTGGTCTTCATCTTTTGCGAGCATTTTTTTATATTTTCTGAAACTTGTCTCCGAGGATTTTCAGGTCATTCTGAGAACTTTTGTTTTCTACACATGAAACAACATCATGGTAATTCTGTTGAAACAACGTTAGTCCGGGTTAGTTCAATTTCAAATCATGCAAGTTAGGAGTCCAAAAGAATGGCAAAAGTGTTTGGAAAAGTAGATATGTTGGAGACGTATCAACTCCCCCAAGCTTTAACCTTTGCTTGTCCTCAAGCAATTCAGTTGATAAATTGGAAGTGATAAAGAAAACTTTTACAAACTCTATTTGCTCTTGTTTGTTGTAAACATGTAAAGCCAGCATTCAAGTTTCAACAAGTATTATGAACTAACCATACTCACAATAACACCTCGTCTCACAATTACTCATATCAATAGCATAATCAGCTAGCGAGCCATAATAATAAAACTCGGATGACAACACTTTCTCAAAATAATTATAACATGATATAACAAAATGGTATTTCGCTAGCCCTTTCTGAGACCGCAAAACATAAATGCAGAGCACCTTTAAAGATCAAGGACTGACTAAGCATTGTAATTCATGGTAAAAGAGATCCAGTCAAGTCATACCCAATATAAACCAATAGTAATGAATGCAAATGATAGTGTGCTCTCCAGCGGGTGCTTTTTAATAAGAAGGGTGATGACTCAACATAAAAGTAAATAGATAGGCCCTTCGAAGAGGGAAGCAGGGATTTGTAGAGGTGCCAGAGCTCGATTTTAAAATAGAGATTGAATAACATTTTGAGCGGCATACTTTCGCTGTCAATGCAACGACTATGAGATGGCTGTATCTTCCATACTACATGCATTATAGGCAGTTCCCAAACAAAATGGTAAAGGTTTATACTCCCCCAACCACCAACAAGCATCAATCCATGACTTGCTCGAAACAATGAGTGCCTCCAACTAACAACAGCCCTAGGGGAGTTTTGTTTAATTATTTTGATTTGCTTTGATCTTTTTGGATCATGGGACTGGGCATCCCAGTTACCGGCCGTTTCTCGTGAATGAGGAGCGGAGTCCACTCCTCATGAGAATAACCCACCTAGCATGGAAGATATAGGCAGCCCTAGTTGTAACATGAGCTGCTCGAGCATAGAAAACAGAATTTCATTTAAAGGTTTGGAGTTTGGCACATACAAATTTACTTGGAATGGCAGGTAAATACCGCATATAGGAAGGTATAGTGGACTCATATGGAACAACTTTGGGGTTTAAGGAGTTTGGATGCACAAGCAGTATTCCCGCTTAGTACAGGTGAAGGCTAGCTAAAGACTGGGAAGCAACCAACTGAGAGAGTGACAACAGTCATAAATATGCATTAAAACTAATTCACACCGAATACAAGCATGAGTAGGATATAATCCACCATGAACATAAATATCGTGAAGACTATGTTGATTTGATTCAACTACATGCGTGAACATGTGCCAAGTCGAGTCACTCAATTCATTCAAAGGAGGATACCATCCCATTATACCACATCATAATCATTCTAATAGCATGTTGGCACGCAAGGTAAACCATTATAACTCATTGCTAATGAAGCATGGCACAAGCAACTATAATCTCTAAATGTCATTGCAAATATGTTTACTTCATAATAGCTGACTCAGGAATGATGAACTCATCATATTTACAAAAACAAGAGAGGTCGAGTTCATACCAGCTTTTCTCATCTCAATAAGTCCATCATATATCGTCATTATTGCCTTTCGCTTGCATGACCGAACAATGCGTGTAATAATAAGAGTGCACGTGCATTGGACTAAGATGGAATCTACAAGCATTCAACTCAAGAGAGAAGACAAGGTAATATGGCCTCTAAGTTAAATAAACAATCATGCATATAAGAGCCATTAAGCATTTTCAATATAGTCTTCTCGACCCCCAAAGGAAAGAAAAGAAAATAAAACTATTTACACGGGAAAGCTCCCAACGAGTAAGAAGAAGAACAAGAAATCTTTTTGGGTTTTCATTTTAATTGCTACTACAGGCATGGAAATTAAACTAACTATTTTTTGGTTTTTTTTCTTAAAGTTTATCAAACACACAAGAAGAAAGCTAGAAAAAGAAATTTAAACTAGCATGGATAATACAATGAAATAGTATGAGCACCGACGACTAGTGTGTGAACATGAATGTAAAGTCGGTGAGAAATATGTACTCCCCCAAGCGTAGGCTTTTGGCCTAAGTTGGTCTAATACCAAGGACCGCCGCTACTCTCCCCGGTGTAATGGGAGGTGTAATCAGGATACCACTGGCTGGTCATCTCCGGATCCCACTGGACAGATGATGCACGATAAGGGTCCAGCTCAGGTTCCGGCTCAGGTTCAGGTTCTGGAGTAAAAGCTTGAGCTCGATGATTGTTCACCGCTTCCAGCGTGACAAGACGATTTTCTGCAAGCAAATCAAACAACAGAGGCGCAAGCAAAATAATAATCTCAAAGTGTTTCTTATTAATTCTAAGTTTATACAAGAGCATATTCTCTTCATTGTCAACAATAAACTTGTGTGCTACCATGGTCTTGTAATCTAAAATGTGAGGAGACAATTTTATCTCCTCCTCCTCATGGTGCCTAATGGGTATCTGAAAATATTTAGCAAGACGTGCAGCATAGATACCTCCAAATATGGGGCCTTTTATACGATTCAGGGCTAGTTGTTTTGAAACGACGACACCCATACTAAAAGTATTGCTTCCAAGCAAAGCATGTTGAAGAATGATAATATCAGGAACACTCAAGTTTCCACTATTTCCACGACCAATCAAGCATCTACTAGCAAATATGGCAAAGTAGCGTAAAACAGGAAAGTGTATGCTAGAGACTTTTGCCCCAGAGCCCTTCTTTGGCTCCTCTACAACTGATTGTATTAACAAAGCCCTCTACATCGCTAGGATGTGGTTCCTCTAATTCCCCCCCCCCCAAAGGGTATCTTACATACTGTGCAGAAATCACGTAAAGACATTTCTCTGAATTCATCATATAAATGAAATGATACTGAAGGCGGTGACTTCTTAGGATAATAATAAAAGTTTTGCACGAAAGTATTGGTAAGTAAGAGATACTGATCGATCCGGTCGAGGAGGAAATCGGTGAGGCTTGCATTCTCGATCAAAGAATAAAAATCTTCATGAATTCCGGCTTCTCTCAAGAAATCATCGCATGGCCATTCACACGGCCGTATTTCCGCTATGCGAGGAAGATTATATTTGGCCTTTTCCTTCTCTTTAGCTTGTTTTTCCTCGGAGCCTTGGCTAGAAGAGCCCCTCAAAAATCTCTTTATCATTTTCTGATTTTTTTTTTGAAATTTTAGTAACTTCAAAATAAAAGTAAATAAAACTAAACAAGATTGATAGCAACTACTCCTACAAGTGCCTAGAGCCTATATCACGCATTGGAATTGCTTGGGACCTCAAAAATTTAACATGCAAGCTCAAGAACATGGTCACCTATGCAGCAAAAATTTGCAATGAATAAAGCATTAGAACAAAACTAATTGGACCAATGGAGGAGTCACATACCAAGCAACAATCTCCCAAAACAGTTTTGTGAATGGAGCTTTGAGCTAAGAGATCGAAAATCGCAGCAAAACGAGCTACAACTCGTGCTTGAACTGGATGGGAATTTTTTTGGGTAGAAGATGAAGTGTGTCGGTGCTGGCATAAGTGGAGGGGAGGCACCATGGGTCCACGAGACAGGGGGGCGCGCCCTATATGGGGGGGCGCCCTCCACTCTCGTGGCCTGGTGCTTGCCCCTCCTGCAGTGATTTCAGTGCCTAAAATCGTCAAATATTCCAGAAAAAATCATACTAAATTTGCAGGGCATTTGGAGCACTTTTATTTTCGGACTATTTTTTATTGCACGGATAATTCAGAAAATAGACGGATAATAATATTTTTGCTTTATTTATTCTAAATAACAGAAAGTAAAAAGAAGGTACAGAAGGTTGTGCCTTCTAGTTTTGTCCATCTCGTGATCATCAAAATGAATCCACTAACAAGGTTGATCAAGTCTTGTTAACAAACTCATTCCAAATGACACGGAACCGGAGAAATTTCGAATAACACTAAGTTACCTCAACGAGGATATGAAAATCCCCAATAATAAGAATATCATACTTTTTCTTGATAGTAGGGAGAGGAAATTCAAAATCTCCAAAAATGATAGTTGGAACTTTTTCAATAGAATTGATGCTATGAACTTGAGTTTGTTTCCTCGGAAAGTGTACTGTATGCTCATTACCATTAACATGAAAAGTGACATTGACTTTGTTGCAATCAATAACAGCCCCTGCAGTATTAAGAAAAGGTCTACCAAGGATAATAGACATACTGTCGTCCTCAGGAATATCAAGAATAACAAAGTCCGTTAAGATAGTGACATTTGCAACCACAACAGGCACATCCTCACAAATACTGACAGGTATAGCAGTTGATTTATCAGCCATTTGCAAAGATATTTCAGTAGGTGTCAACTTATTCAATTCAAGTCTACGATATAAAGAGAGAGCCATAACACTAACACCGGCTCCAAGATCACATAAAGCAGTTCTAACATAATTTCTTTTAATGGAACATGGTATAGTTGGTACACCCAGATCTCCAAGTTTATTTGGTATTCCACCCTTAAACGTGTAATTAGCAAGCATGGTGGAAATTTCAGCTTCCGGTATCTTTCTTTTATTTGTGATGATATCCTTCATATACTTAGCGTAAGGATCCACTTTGAGCATATCAGTTAAGCGCATACGTAAGAAAATAGGTCTAATCATTTCGGCAAAGCGCTCAAAATCCTCATCATCCTTTGACTTGGATGGTTTAGGAGGAAAGGGCATGGGTTTCTGAACCCATGGTTCTCTTTCTTTACTGTGCTTCCTAGCAACAAAATCTCTCTTCTCATAATGTTGATTCTTTGATTGTGGGTTATCAAGATCAACAGCAGGTTCAATCTTTACATCATCATCATTGTTTTTGCTAGGTTGAGCATGAACATGAACATTATCATTAACATTATCACTAGGTTCATGTTCATCACCTGATTGTGTTTTAGCATCAGAAATAGAAATATCATCGGGATTCTTAGGTGTGTCTATAGTAGGTTCACTTGAAGCACACAAAGTTCTATCCTTTTCTTTTTCTTCTTTTTAGAAGAACTAGGTGCCTCTAAATTATTTCTCTGAGAATCTTGCTCGATTCTCTTAGGGTGGCCTTCAGGATACAAACGTTCCTGAGTCATTCTACCAGTTCTAGTAGCCACTCTAACAGCAAAGTCATTTTTATTATTTAATTCATAAAGCAAATCATTCTGAGCTTGAAGTACTTGCTCAGCTTGAGTAGCAACCATAGAAGCATATTTGCTAACGAGGTGAAGTTCATCTTTAACTCTAGCGAGATTATCACTTACACGTCCTATCTCGAAAGCATTATTCTTTAACTCTCTACCAACATAAGCCTTAAAACTTTCTTGTCTAGCCATAAAGTCATCAAATTCATCTAAGCATGTGCTATGAAATTTAGTAGAGGGGACTTCAACTTTATCATATCTATAGAGAGAATTTACCTTTACTACCTATGTCGGGTTATCAAGACAATATGGTTCTTCAACAGGCGGTATATTAAGACCATGTATTTCTTCAATAGGAGGTAAATTCTTAACATCTTCAGCCTTAATACCTTTTTCTTTCATTGATTTCTTTGCCTCTTGCATATCTTCAGGACTGAGAAATAAAACACCTCTCATCTTCGGAGTGGGTTTAGGAATAGGCTCAGGAGTTGGCTCAATTGGTTCAGGAATTGCTTCAGGAATTGGCTTAGGAAGAGTCCAATTATTTTCATTAGTCAACATATTAATCAATAATATTTCAGCTTTGTCGACTGTTCTTTCCCTGAAAACACAACCATCACAATTATCCAAGTAGTCCTTGGAAGCATCAGTTAGTCCATTATAAAAGATATCAAGTATTTCATTTTTCTTAAGAGGATGATCAGGCAAAGCATTAAGTAACCGGAGAAGCCTCCCCCAAGCTTGTGGGAGACTCTCTTCTTTGATTTGCACAAAATTATATATTTCCCGCAAGGCAGCTTGTTTCTTATGAGCAGGGAAATATTTAGCAGAGAAGTAATAAATCATATCCTGGGGACTACGCACACAACCAGGAGCAAGAGAATTATACCAAGTCTTAGCATCACCCTTTAATGAGAACGGAAATATCTTAAGGATATAAAAATAGCGAGACTTCTCATCATTAGTAAACAGGGTGGCTATATCATTCAACTTTGTAAGATGTGCCACAACAGTTTCAGATTCAAGGCCATAAAAAGGATCAGATTCTACTAAAGTAATAATCTCAGGATCAATAGATAATTCATAATCCTTATTAGTAACACAGATAGGTGAAGTAGCAAAAGCAGGGTCAGGTTTCATTCTAGCATTAAGAGACTGCTGCTTCCATCTAGCTAATAATTTTTTAAGATCATATCTATCATTGCAAGCAAAGATTTCCCTAGCAGCTTATTCATTCATAACATAACCCTTAGGAACAATAGGCAATACATAATCATTGGGAGAACCTTCATCATCACTATCATCATTAATAGGTTCTTCAGTATTTTCATTCCCCCTAACTCTAGCAAGTTGTTCATCAAGAAATTCACCTAATGGCAAAGTAGTATCACGCATAGAAGTAGTTTCATCATGCATAGCAGAAGTGGCATCATCAATAACATGCGACATATCAGAATTCATAGCAGTAGCAGGTTTAGGTGTCGCAAGCCTACTAATAATGGAAGGAGAATCTAGTGCAGAGCTAGATGGCAGTTCCTTACCTCCCCTCGTAGTTGAGGGCAAAATAGTAGTTCGATCGTCTTTCAAGTTCTTCATAGTGATCAACAGATAGAAATCCCAAGTGACTTAGAGAATAGAGCTATGCTCCCCGGCAACGGCGCCAGAAATTAGTCTTGATAACCCACAAGTGTAGGGGATCGCAACAGCTTTCAAGGGTAAAGTATTCAACCCAAATTTATTGATTCGACACAAGGGGAGCCAAAGAATATTCTTGAGTATTAGTAGTTGAGTTGTCAATTGAACCACACCTAGATAACTTAGTATCTGCAGCAAAGTATTTAGTAGCAAAAGTGGTATGATAATAAAGGTAACGGTAGCAAAAGTAAAGATAAATGTTTTGGGGTTTTGTAGTGATTGTAACAGTAGCAACGGAAAAGTAAATAAGCGCAGAACAATATGTGAAAAGTTCGTAGGCAATGGATCAGTGATGGATAATTATGCCGGATGCGATTCCTCATGTAATAGCTATAACATAGGGTGACACAGAACTAGCTCCAATTCATCAATGTAATGTAGGGATGTATTCCGTAAATAGTCACACGTGCTTATGGAAAAGAACTTGCATGACATCTTTTGTCCTACCCTCCCGTGGAAGCGGGGTCCTAGCGGAAACTAAGGGATATTAAGGCCTCCTTTTAATAGAGAACCGGAACAAAGCATTAGCACATAGTGAATACATGAACTCCTCAAACTACGGTCATCACCGAGAAGTATCCCAATTATTGTCACTTCGGGGTTGTCGGATCATAACACATAATAGGTGACTGAGGGAGTTCCGGACTAGGGGGTGTCCGGATAGCCGAACTATCATCATCGGCTGGACTCCAAGACTATGAAGATACAAGATTGAAGACTTCGTCCCGTGTCCGGATGGGACTTTCCTTGGCGTGGAAGGCAAGCTTGGCGATACGGATATGTAGATTTCCTACCATTGTAACCGACTCTGTGTAACCCTAGCCCTCTCCGGTGTCTATATAAACCGGATGGCTTTAGTCCGTAGGACGAACAACAATCATACCATAGGCTAGCTTCTAGGGTTTAGCCTCCTTGATCTCGTGGTAGATCCACTCTTGTAACACACATCATCAATATTAATCAAGCAGGACATAGGGTTTTACCTCCATCAAGAGGGCCCGAACCTAGGTAAAACATCATGTCCCTTGTCTCCTGTTACCATCCGCCTAGACGCATAGTTCGGGGCCCCCTACCCGAGATCCGCCGGTTTTGACACCGACATTGGTGCTTTCATTGAGAGTTCCTCTGTGTCGTCACCGATAGGCTCGATGGCTTCTTCGACCATCATCAACGACGCAGTCCAGGGTGAGACCTTTCTCCTCGGACAGATCTTCGTATTCGGCGGCTTTGCACTGCGGGCCAATTCGCTTGGCCATCTGGAGCAGATCGAAAGCTACGCCCCTGGCCGTCAGGTCAGATTTGGAAGTTTGAACTTCACGGCTGACATCCGCGGGGACTTGATCCTCGATGGATTCGAGCCACAGCCGAGCGTGCCGCACTGTCACGACGAGCATGATTTAGCTCTGCAGTCGGACAGTACCCTGGAGGCCGCACTTGAACCCGCTCCGATCTTCAATTTGGAGCCGGCTGCGTAGATCGAGGACAGATGGCTAGACACCGCCTCGGGAGCTGCAACCTCTACGGTGATAGAGCCGAACAATGACCTTGTCCCTCATGAAGCTCGTGACTCCGAGGTGCCGGACTCCTTGCCGGACTCCGAACCTCCCGCGCCCCCTCCGATCGAATCCGATTGGGCGCCGATCATGGAGTTCACCGCAGCGGACATCTTTCAACACTCACCTTTTGGCGACATCTTGAGTTTGCTAAAATATCTCTCGTTATCAGGAGAGCCCTGGCCAAACCGCGGTCAGGACGGTTGGGATGCGGACGACGAAGAAATTCAAAGCCCACCCACCACCCACTTGGTAGCCGCTGTCGACGATCTAACCGACATGCTAGACTACGACTCTGAAGACATCGACGGTATGGACGACGATGCCGGAGACGACCAAGAACCAGCGCCGACCGGGCACTGGAAAGCCACCTCATCATATGACATATACATGGTGGATATCCCAAAGGATGGGAATGGCGAAGGAACAGAGGAGGATGACCCCTCTAAGAAACAGCCCAAGCGCCGGCGTCAGCGGCGCCACTCTAAATCCCGCCACAGCAAGAATGAAGATTCCGGCACCAGAGATAATAATACACCGGACAGTGCCGAAGACAACCCACTCCAGCAAGATCCAGCGCAGGAGGATGGAGACGCCAGCCCTCATGAGAGAGCGGCAGAAGAAGAGGTAGAGGATTATATGCCTCCCTCCGGAGACGAAGCAAGCCTCGACGACGATGAATTCGTCGTGCCTGAGGATCCCGTCGAACAAGAGCGTTTTAAACGCAGGCTTATGGCCACGGCGAACAGCCTCAAGAAAAAGCAGCAACAGCTTAGAGCTGATCAAGATCTGCTAGCCGACAGATGGACTGAAGTCCTCGCGGCCGAAGAGCATGAGCTCGAACGCCCCTCCAAAAGCTACCCTAAACGCAAGCTGCTCCCCCGATTAGAGGAGGAAGCATATGAACCCGCATCACCAGGAGACAATACGGCTGACCGACCACCCCGTGGTCGCGACAGAGAGGCCTCTAGGCCCTTCACTAGACCCGTACCCCGGCATCGCTCGAAAAGCACAAGGCCACAGGGGAACGCTCCGGACTTGCGAGATATATTGGAGGATAAGGCAAGACAATCAAGATCGATCTATGGATCGCGTGGGCGCCCCATGGCACGTGACGACAACCGTCGCGCCGGACACAGTAAGTCCGACCGGGCCGAACAAAACAGACAAAGCTCTTTTGAGCTCCGTCGTGATATCGCCCAGTACAGAGGCGCCGCACACCCACTATGCTTCACAGATGAAGTAATGGATCATCAAATCCCCGAAGGGTTTAAACCCGTGAATATCGAATCTTACGATGGCACAACAGACCCCGCGGTTTGGATCGAAGACTATCTTCTTCACATCCACATGGCCCGCGGTGACGATCTTCACGCCATCAAATATCTCCCCCTCAAGCTTAAAGGACCAGCCCGGCATTGGCTTAACAGCTTGCCAGCAGAGTCAATTGGGAGTTGGGAAGACCTGGAAGCCGCATTCCTCGATAACTTCCAAGGCACGTATGTGCGACCACCAGACGCTGATGACCTAAGCCACATAATTCAGCAGCCAGACGAATCGGCCAGACAATTCTGGACACGGTTCTTAACCAAGAAAAACCAAATCGTCGACTGTCCGGATGCGGAGGCCCTCGCGGCCTTCAAGCATAACATCCGCGACGAGTGGCTTGCCCGGCACCTGGGACAGGAAAAGCCGAAATCCATGGCAGCCCTCACATCACTCATGACCCGCTTCTGCGCGGGTGAGGATAGCTGGCTAGCACGCAGCAACAACCTCAGCAAAAATTCTGGCAGTCCGGATTTCAAGGACCGAAATGGCAGGTCGCGTCGTAACAAAAACAAGCGCCGCATCAACGGCGACAATAGTGAGGATACGACAGTCAATGCCGGATTCAGAGGCTCTAAACCCGGTCAGCGGAAAAAGCCATTCAAAAGAACTGCTCCGGGTCCGTCCAATTTGGACCGAATACTCGACCGCTTGTGCCAGATACACGGCACCCCCGAAAAGCCAGCTAACCACACCAATAGGGACTGTTGGGTATTCAAGCAGGCAGGCAAGTTAATTGCCGAAAACAATGACAAGGGGCTGCATAGCGATGACGAGGAAGAGACCCGACCGCCGAACAATAGAGGACAGAAGGGTTTCCCCCCACAGGTGCGGACGGTGAACATGATATACGCAACGCACATACCCAAAAGGGAGCGGAAGCGTGCACTCAGGGATGTATACGCGATGGAGCCAGTCGCCCCGAAGTTCAATCCATGGTCCTCCTGCCCGATCACTTTTGACCGAAGGGACCACCCCACCAGCATCCGCCACGGCGGATTCGCCGCATTGGTCTTAGACCCAATCGTCGATGGATTTCACCTCACCAGAGTCCTGATGGACGGCGGCAGCAGCCTGAACCTGCTTTATCAGGATACAGTGCGCAAAATGGGCATAGACCCCTCAAGGATTAAACCTACCAAGACGACCTTTAAAGGCGTCATACCAGGTGTAGAAGCCAATTGTACAGGCTCAGTTACACTGGAAGTGGTCTTCGGATCCCCGGATAACTTCCGAAGCAAGGAGTTAATCTTCGACATAGTCCCGTTCCGCAGCGGCTATCATGCCTTGCTCGGACGTACCGCGTTTGCAAAGTTCAACGCGGTGCCGCACTACGCATACCTCAAGCTCAAGATGCCAGGCCCTCGAGGAGTCATCACGGTCAACGGAAACACTGAACGTTCTCTCCGAACGGAGGAACATACAGCGGCTCTCGCGGCAGAAGTACAATGCAGCCTCTTAAGGCAATTCTCGAGTCCGGCCGTTAAGCGGCCGGACATAGCTAAGCGCGCCCGGAGTAACCTACAACAAGACCACCTGGCACGTTCCGAGCACGCGTAGCAGTGCGGCCCCAACCCCAGCCCCTGCAAAACGTCAAAACAGGTCCTTCGCGTACACCATTACGCTCTGAAGATACCATGGGCATGGGGAGAGGGGCACGACCACGATAAGCCCAGACTGCGGCTCAACCACACCAGGGGCTCTCAAGTGTGTCGTTCTTTTTCTTTTCTTTTTACCTTTTATTTTTTACCCACAGGACTCCGTTCGTCAGAGGCCCTGTCCGGCAGCAGACCTGCCGAACTCACGATGCAACAGCCAGGGAAGGATAAAGGCTACAACGAATATACATGTGGTCTCCATTACGAGCATTTTTATACACCAATCCGCAGCCTACCCCTGGAGGGGGACATGTTTAACAGTCCCATCCCTTGCTTATCGCACTATTTGTATCGTTCTGCATTCATAGCAGCACTTATTGAATAAAACAATGCAACTCCTTTTTGCTTATAATTGCATTTCTTTTTCATACATATGTTCATTTACGACATGTCGCATCCGTACACTTTGGTACGGTTAAAACACACCAGGGGCTTATGTTTCCCGCATCATGGTGTGATAAGTCCGAACACTTTCACAAGTGCGGCACCCCGAACTTATAGCATTATATGCATCGGCTCCGAATCATGTCTTGGGTCAATAGTTGGGTTTGCCCGGCTCCCATGTTTTGGTACCTTACGTTCCGTTATATCGGCTAAGGTAGCACTGGGAGAACCACTGCGATTGCGCCCCAGTTGAGCTGGGTTAACGCCTCAGTGGAGAAAGCTAAAACTGACCGTCATGATGAGGCGAGAGCCGGTCGCTGTTCGAGAGGTTTTTGCGAGTCCTTAAAGACTTATGCCGCTTAGAGCGAGGAGCCGGATCTTGTCCGGCCCAGGCGTGGATAGCGCCCCAAATTCGGCCTTCCGAAGACTAGGGGCTTCGCCGAAATTTAAAATTATAGAATTCTATGGCTAAGTGAGAGTGTTCAAGCATTATAAGTCCGGTTGCCTTGTTCGCTGTGTTGAGCGCCTCCCTAGATGGACCCAAAAATGGGAACAAGAGTGCTCAAGTTTATCCCGAACACCCCAGCACTCGTGGCATGGGGGCTGAAGCCGACGACTTGCCATCTCTCAGATTTGATAAACAGCCGCACAGAAGGTAATATTTTAAATTAACAAGCGTTGCTTAGCGCATATGAACTAAGTTTTCAGCGCACAGGATAACAAAATGCGAGTCTACTCAAAAATTACATCTTTGGAGCACTCCCCCGCAATAGTGCGGGCGCCCTTCAGCACACTCTTATAATACATCTCGGGCGTGCGATGCTCCTTGCCCTCTGGTGGCGGGTCCGTCACAAGCTTCTGGGCATCCATCTTGCCCCAGTGCACCTTTGCGCGGGCAAGGGCCCGACGGGCACCCTCAATACAGGCGGAGTGCTTGATGACTTCAACCCACGGGCACGCATCCACCAGCCGCCGCACCAGGCCGAAGTAGCTCCCAGGCATGGCCTCCTTAGGCCACAGCCGAACTATGAGGCCCTTCATGGCCTGTTCGGCCGCCTTGTGGAGCTCGACCAGCTGCTTCAGCTGGTCGCTAAGGGGCACCGGATGTCCGGCCTCAGCATACTGAGACCAGAAGACCTTCTCCGTCGAGCTCCCCTCCTCGGCCCGGTAGAATGCGGCAGCATCGGACACGCTGCGAGGAAGATCTGCGAACGCTCCTGGAGAGCTCCGAATTCGGGTAAGCAACAGGTAATTAACACTCACATGCTTACTTTGCATGAAAAATGCCTTACCCGCTGCTATTTTCTTCACCGCCTCAATCTCCTGGAGGGCCTTGTAGGCTTCGGCCTTAGCGGCTTTGGCACTCTCAAGAGCCGTTGCAAGCTCAGACTCTCGAGTCTTCGAGTCACGCTCCAGGCTCTCATGTTTTTTCACGAGATCCTGGAGCTCTTGCTGTACCTCCGCCACCCGCGCCTCCTGCTTCTCTCGCTCGGTGCGCTCCGCGGCCGCATTGCGTTCGGCCGCGGCCACCGCCTCTTTCAGGGTCGCCACCTCGTTAGTGGCCCCTGCAATACCCACGTTATCCTTGTCATTCTTTTTGCAACCAAAATCCTTTTCTGTAAGGTACAATTTTAATAAGGTGTTACTCACCTTCCTTGTCCTCGAGCTGCTTCTTGGCACGGCCGAGCTCGTTCTCGGACCGCTCGAGGTTTTCCTTCAAAGTATTGACCTCCGCAGTCAGTGCGGCAGAGGTCAGCAGCGCAGCCTGCAATCCCATATTGACATATTTTTTATGACTCCTGCGTATATCTTTTTAGATCCTCAGTCCGGCTTTTCTTTCCGAACACCGAACCGAGCATCAGGGGCTACTGTCTATGCGGTACCATTTTATACATATTGAAATTCTTACCTCAAAGCCTGTTAGAAGGCTGCTGCAGGCTTCGGTCAGCCCGCTCTTGGCGAGCTGCACCTTCTGAATCACCGCACTCATAACAGTGCGGTGTTCCTCTTCGATGGAGGCGCCGTTGAGCGCCTCCAGCAAATTATCCGGCACCTCCGGTTGGACGGAGGCAGCCGGCATAACGGTCTTGCCCTTCTTGCGAAGGGGTCGCCCGCCGGACTCCGGAGCCACTGTGGGTTCCGGGGCCGAGTCCGGTGCAAAGTCCGGGAGGTTGTCCTGCGACACCTCCGGGGCCTCTCCTCCTGGTGGGTCCCTTCCTGGGATCCCACCTCGGCATCGTCCGCATCACGGGGGGTGGAGGCAGTCGGAAGAGAATCCATATCCGACGCACCTAAGGACCCGCTCGACGAAGCGGGAAGATCATCCTTGGGCGGACTGCAGGGTTGTATGCGGCATTAGAAAGACATTATGTGGCGAAAAGAAAAACCTTGAAGTTATTCGGGAGTCCGGATACTTACGATCTCGCCAGGGGCTTGGCCCTTGGAGGCCAGTCCTCGTCGTCATCACTGGCGTTGGCAGAGCAGTCCGGGGGAAGAGTTTTTCCCTTCTTGGACCCTTCGGCCTCCCTTGTTGGGGAGGCCTTCCTTTTCTTCCCTCCCCCCGCTGGGGGAGAGGCTTTCTTCTTCTCCTCCTCGCCTTGGTGGGAGGAGTCGGCCTCGGATTCATCATCCGATAGCACCTGAAAACGGGAACTCTTCCGAGTCCCCGTGGCCTTCTTCTTGGCCTTCTTCTCCGGCACCACGTGGGGTGCCGGAGCCAGCAGCCCCATTAGGCGGGCGTCCGCTGGGTCCTCTGGCAATGGGGCCGGACAGATAGTCCGTTCGGCCTTCGCCAGCCAGTCCTGTCAAAGGTAAAGGGAGTTTAGATCCCGCATAGAGTCAAACTATGGAAAACAAGTGGCAAAATCACTTACCTCGTCAGCTGGACGCTGCGAGCGGAATCCGCGATCTTCGGTAGCGGATGCGGGAGCCTCGGCACCCTTGAACAGCACCTTCCAGACATCTTCGTACGTAGTGTCGAAGAGCCCGCTCAGGGTCTGGTGCTGCGCCGGATCGAACTCCCACATGTTGAAGCCCCGTCGTTGGCACGGGAGAATCCGGCGGATGAGCATGACCTGGACTACGTTGACAAGCTTGAGCTTCTTGTCCACCAGCTTCTGGATACAGGCTTGGAGTCCGGTCAGCTCCTCCGAATCCCCCCAGATCCGGCCACTCTCTTTCCAGGAGGTGAGCCGTGTAGGGATGCCGGATCTGAATTCGGGGGGCGCTGCCCAATCAGGGTCACGCGGCTCGGTGATGTAGAACCACCCCGATTGCCACCCCTTGATGGTTTCCACGAAAGTGCCCTCCAGCCACGTAACGTGGGACATCCTGCCCACCATGGCGCCTCCGCACTCCGCTTGGCTGCCCTTCACAACCTTCGGCTTGACACTGAAGGTCTTGAGCCACAAGCCGAAGTGGGGCTGGATGCAGAGGAAGGCCTCGCACACGACGATAAACGCCGAGATGTTGAGGATGAAATTCGGGGCCAGATCATGGAAATCTAGGCCGTAGTAGAACATGAGCCCCCGGACAAAGGGATGAAGTGGGAAGCCCAGTCCGCGGAGGAAATGGGGAAGAAATACTACCCTCTCATGGGGCCTGGGGGTGGGGATGAGCTCTCCCTCGTCGGGGAGCCGATGCGCGATGTCGTTGGACAAATATCCAGCGTCGCGCAGCTTCTGGATCTGCCCCTCCGTGACGGAGGAGGCCATCCACTTGCCTCCTGCTCCGGACATAGTTGGAGAAGGTTGAGGTGAGAAGTGCGGACTTGGGCGCTGGAGCTCGAGTTCGCGGAGATGGATAAGCCAAGGAGGAAGAAGGCGCAGGTAAAAGGGTTGGATCTTTATCCCCTTATATGGGCGGACAAAAACATGTGTCCCCACCGGCCTGGTAAAACTCGCTTATCTCCCAAGCGTCACAATCAATGGCGCGGTTGGGTTACCCACGTCCGTATTGATGGGAATCCCGGAATAAGGGGAACACGATCTCTGCTTCGACAAGACGTGCCAAGGAAACTGCCTCGCTAAACGCGCGGAGGTGGAACAATAAAAACAATTTGAGTAAAGGCTTGGTAATGGTGTGACGTCACGCCACAAAATACGTCAGCAGATTGAACTTGTGTAATATTATTCTCTCTACGGTGGTACGTGGAATTTATTTTTGCAGAGCCGGACACTATCCTGGTGTTCACAATCTTCTATAAATTATTCAGAGGAAGAACCCGCCTTGCAATGCCGAAGACAACATGCGCGCCGGACTCGTCGTCATTAAAGCCTGGTTCAGGGGCTACTGAGGGAGTTCCGGACTAGGGGGTGTCCGGATAGCCGAACTACCATCATCAGCCGGACTCCAAGACTATGAAGATAAAATATTGAAGACTTCATCCCGTGTCCGGATGGGACTTTCCTTGGCGTGGAAGGCAAGCTTGGCGATACGGATATGTAGATTTCCTACCATTGTAACCGACTTTGTGTAACCCTAGCCCTCTCCGGTGTCTATATAAACCGGATGGCTTTAGTCCGTAGGACGAACAACAATCATACCATAGGCTAGCTTCTAGGGTTTAGCCTCCTTGATCTCGTGGTAGATCCACTCTTGTAACACACATCATCAATATTAATCAAGCAGGACGTAGGGTTTTACCTCCATCAAGAGGGCCCGAACCTGGGTAAAACATCGTGTCCCTTGTCTCCTATTACCATCCGCCTAGACGCACAGTTCGGGACCCCCTACCCGAGATCCGCCGGTTTTGACACCGATAGTGACTATAGACTTGCAAGATAGGATCAAGAACACACATATATTCATGAAAACATAATAGGTTCAGATCTGAAATCATGGCACTCGGGCCCTAGTGACAAGCATTAAGCATAGCAAAGTCATAGCAACATCAATCTGAGAACATAGTGGATACTAGGGATCAAACCCTAACTAACTTGATTACAGGGTAAATCTCATCCAACCCATCACCGTCCAGAAAGCCTACGATGGAATTACTCACGCACGGTGGTGAGCATCATGAAATTGGTGATGGAGGATGGTTGATGATGATGACGGCGATGAATCCCCCTCTCCGGAGCCCCGAACGGAATCCAGATCAGCCCTCCCGAGAGAGATTAGGGCTTGGCGGCGGCTCCGTGTCGTAAAACACGATGAAACTTTCTCTCTGATTTTTTCTCCCCGAACGTGAATATATGGAGTTGGAGTTGAGATTGGTGGAGGTCCAGGGGGCCCACGAGATAGGAGGGCGTGCCCCCTGTCTCGTGGACAGCCTGTGGGCCCCCTGGTGTTGATTCTTTCGCCAAAAATTCTTATTAATTCCAAAAAGTGCCTCCGTAGATTTCCAGGACATTCCGAGAACTTTTCTTTTCTAGACATAAAACAACATCATGGCAGTTCTGCTGAAAACAGCGTCAGTCCGGGTTAGTTTCATTCAAATCATGCAAGTTAGAGTCCAAAACAAGGGCAAAAGTGTTTGGAAAAATAGATACGTTGGAGCCGTATTGTCACGCCCAATATGCGACCCTATCCAGAAGGAACTCGAAGGTCCCACCAAGGATAGACCCGCATATTGAAACGCTTTTGCAAGGTGGATATCATTACGTCAACATTACATAATAGATGGGGATACATACATAAGGCATACAATGCCACACGGATACAACATCACAATACATCAGAGCATCATCCGACTACAGATGAAACACAAACAGAAACTCAAACGACATCCACCCTGCTAGCCCAGGCTGCCGACCTGGAACCTATCACCTGATCGAAGAAGAAGCAGAAGAAGAACTCCAAGACAAGCAAACATCGCTCTCGCGTCATGATCATCGCATAACCTGTACCTGCAACTGTTGTTGTAGTAATCTGTGAGCCACGAGGACTCAGCAATCCCATTACCATGGGTATCAAGACTAGCAAAGCTTAAAGGGAAAGGAAGGGGTAAAGTGGTGAGGCTGCAGCAGCAACTAAGCATATATGGTGGCTAACATACGCAAATAAGAGCGACAAGAGAACAAGTGGAACGGTCGTGAAGCTAGCAATGATCAAGAAGTGATCCTGAACTCCTACTTACATCAAACATAACCCAGAAAACCGTGTTCACTTCCCGGATTCTGCCGAGAAGAGACCATCACGGCTACACACGCGGTTGATGCGTTTTAATTCGGATCTGGTGTCAAGTTATCTACAACCGGACATTAACAAATTCCCATCTGCCTATAACCGCAGGCACGGCTTTCGAAAGATTATACCCTGCAGGGGTGTCCCAACTTAGCCCATGACAAGCTCTCGCGATCAACAAAGGAATAGACCTTCTCCCAGGAAGACCCGATCAGACTCGGAATCCCGGTTTACAAGACATTTCGACAATGGTAAAACAAGACCAGCAAAGCCGCCCGATGCGCCGACAAATCCCGATAGGAGCTGCACATATCTCGTTCTCAGGGCAACACCGGATGAGACTAGCTACAAGTAAAACCAACCCTCAAGTTGCCCCGAGGTGGCCCCGCAGGCAGCTTAGTTCGGACCAACACTTAGACAAGCACTGGCCCGGGGGGGCTAAAATAAAGATGACCCTTGGGTTGGCCGACCCAAGGGAAAGGGTAGGTAGTGGTGAGGCAAATGGTAAAACCAAGGTTGGGCCTTGCTGGAGGAGTTTTATTCAAAGCGAACTGTCAAGGGGGTCCCATAAATCACCCGACCGCGTAAGGAACGCAAAATCCGGGAACATAACACCGGTATGACGGAAACTAGGGCGGCAAGAGTGGAACAAAACGCTAGGCAAAAGGCCGAGTCTTCCGCCCTTTACCAAGTATATAGATGCATTAATAATATAAGAGATATTGTGATATCCCAACCAAAATCCTGTCCACCATGGAGAAATCTTCAACTTCACCTGCAACTAGCAACGCTATAAGAGGGGCTGAGCAAAGCGGTAACATAGCCAAACAATGGTTTGCATACGAAAGGTGTCAAAGGTTAGAGGGTCATGGCAATATGGGAAGGCTTGATAAACATGTGATAGGTAGCGCAAGAAAATGATAGAATGAAGCAACTAGCATAGCAATGATAGTAGTGAGATCCAGGGTAGCGGTCATCTTTCCTGAAATCCCGCAAGGAAGAAGAACGAGTCCATGAAGAAGACGAATGGATGAAGCCGAACCAAGCGGAGACGAACGAATCCTCACGATCGCAATGAAACAGGAACTATCGAAAAGAAGCACACAACATGGTAAACACACCACACATGAACAAGGCATGATGCACAACAAGCATGATGCATGACAAGGCTACATGAAGCTACTCATGGCAAGAGATGATGCAAACAAGAACAACACATCAAGGCAAGTTTAAATGAGGCCATGAACAACATATAACGATTCCGGTAAGTCCCCTTATGCATATTTCGAAATTGGTCCAGATCTGAATAAACCTTATGTTCAAGTTGTTAAACATCAAGTTAAGATGCAGCAAGGTGATCTACATGAGATTCTAGTCAAGTTACATATAAAGTTCATTTAGTTCGGAGCTACGACCTAGAAGATATGAGCAAAACAAGTTAAACATGGCATTGATGCAAAATGCACCCAAACATCAAGCAAACATACCAAAACAAGGATGCAACATGATAATATGAAGCTACATGCAATTCTAAGCAAGTTTCATATAGAGCACACTCAAAACGGAGCAATGGTTCAACACACACACACTATACAAGTTTAAAGGACAAGATGTCCAAAACAGCAACTAGGCATATTGCAAGAATCAAAACAACAAACTAAAGTACCACAACATAATAACAAAAGGCATGGGCATGATGTACAGGTAAAGCACAACAAAACATGAACACTAAGCTATGTCCAGAAATCACTAGAACATGCTCAAACACACATGGTAAGATTGCAAGTGATAACAATTCAGGCTTTGCAGAAAATAACATCACGATGCAATGTTTAGAGCTATCAAACAACATGTTACAGGAACTTATAATAACAGAAAAAGGCATGGCATGATTATACTCAAAGCATAGATCAAAAGTCCCTTACTGACAATAAGCCAAAAAGGATCAGAAAATATGATGGCACCCATGTAAACATAGCAAGTTATAATACAGATTCATACGTCGCAGGAACATAATTATGAAGGCATGTAATGAGCTTGTGAAACTCACTACAGAGCAATACATGGCATGGCAAGGCAACCAACAGTAAGAAGACATGTTTGTGAAGCTAAGCATGGCAATAGCAAGGTCATAGGATGCATGAAACACTAGGAACAACCATGGTAACAACTGAACTTAATGTAAACAGGCTGACAGCAACATTATGAAGCAACTTTGGATCAAGATATGAACAAGATACAACAAGCTATAAATTCAACCAGGGGCATAGATGGATATAGCATGACATGTAGAACAAAACATGTTTAGTGATCATCTCCAGATTATGCATAGAATGATTAGTAGCAACATGTTTATATAGCATCACGAAATAACAGATTCAGCCTAGCAAAACAGCAACATCATGTACCCTACTTAACAAGCTTGAATCACTCACCACAACTCATTTCATGACAATATAAGCATAGCATCATCAAGAATACATGTTTGTGAAACAAACCAAGTCAAGAACAAGTCCATAGCATGCAAGGATCAACTATACCAAGCTTGGCCAAATTGAATAACATGTAAACAATCTGCCAGGAAACATTCTGAAGAAAAAGTAGAGCACGAAAATGACATGCTAGACTACTCCATAATTGCAACAAAAGGCATGAATGGATAGACAAAAACCACATGTTCAAAACACCCTTACTGAAGTATCTCAAAATATGCATGGATCTCTCTGTAGCATCAAGTTTACATGACATCAAAATAACAGCAGAACAGGGACTAAAATCAGCAACATCACGATGCCTAGTTTGCATGCTTGTGCTAGTCACCACATTGATCACAAAAATACATGGTAATCACCTTTGTAAAGAAGACATAGCATAGTTCAAGACACATGAAGACATCAACCTCATAGGATGCACACATCAATCATGGCAAAAATGACAAATGAGCTCGTTCTGTTAACAGACAGCAGAAAACATTATGAAGCACTCTTACAACGATGATTCGGGCATCAAGATGACCTCAAATGAATATGATGCAATGGAATGAAATGATGTACTCGTTGAGACGAACAATTTGACATATTACACGCACAAAATGGAGCTACAGATGCAGAGATAGAGCACGTCAAACAGGGCATGAAAATGACAGGGACTTAGTCAAATTACAGGAAAAAAACATATGAACGCAATATAATTATGAGACGCCCGGGCGGGGATTAGTCGGGCTGCTCACCTTGGGCCAAACGGGCCGGCTCGGCGGCGATGGGCTGCAGCAGAGCGGAGCGGGCTGGGCCGCGCGGAGGCCAAGGCCCACCAGGAGCCGAGCGGGGCTGCTAGGGTTTGGCCTCCCGTGCTCCCGCACGAGCAGGAGGCCATGGCGCGGCGGTGAAGGCGTGGGGGGGGGGGGGTCCGGCGAGGCGCGGGGCCGTCGGAGGAGGGCGTCGGCGGCGGGGACGAGTGCCGGCGACCGGATCCGGTGGTCCCCGACCGGATCGGGCGAGGAGGAGGCCACGGCAAGGCGAGATCCGGCGAGGCGGCGTCTTCCGGTGAAGATGCAGCTCCGGCGAGCTCCGGGCAACGGCGGGGCACAGGCGTGGGTCGGGCCGCGGAGATGACGGCGCGGAGCGCGGCGCCGATGGAGGAGACAGGCGGCGGCGGGCGGGACTCGGGGCGGCGCTCGCCGGCGGGACGCGCCGAGGCGGCAGGCGGCGGGGCCGAGCTGCGGCAAGGCGCGCGAGGGAGCGGGGACACGGCGGCGAGGCGCTCGGGCTCGGGTGCGGACCGGGCGGCGGTGGCGCACGGACCCCATGGGCCTGCGGCGGGCCGTGCGGGCCGGCGGCGGGGACGACGGCAGGAGGCCACGCGTCGGGCTGCGATTGGCTGGGGAGCGGCGGCGGACATGTCCGGCTCGGGACGGACATGTCCCGCGCGGCGTGGAGGGGAAAACTAGGGTTTCGGGGGGATTTGATCCGCGAATTTCGGGGGAGGGGCTAGTTTTATAGGTAGAGGGAGCTAGGAGAGTCCAAATGAGGAGCGGTTTTCGCCCACACGATCGTGATCGAACGACTGAGAGCATGGAGGGGAGTTAGGTGGGTTTTGGGCCACTTTGGAAGGGGTGTTGGGCTGCAAAGAGAGAGGGGCTTTATGGTTACCCGGTTAACCGTTGGAGTATCAAACGACCTCCAAATGGCACGAAACTTGACAGGCGGTCTACCGGTGGTATACCAAGGCCACTTGGCAAGCCTTGGTCCATTCCGAGAAAGTTTAACACCCACTCACAACGAGAGACAAAAGGAGAACGCCGGAGGACATAGGAGCGCCGGATTGCAAAACGGACAACGGGGAAAGTGCTCGGATGCATGAGAAGAACACGTATGCAATGCAATGCACATGATGACATGATAAAATGCAACACGCAAGCAAATGACATGGCAACTATGGCGAATAACTGGCGAACACCTGGCGCATCGAATCCGGGGCGTTACACGTATCAGATAGCTTGCCGGACGATGCAGACCTCACGGTGCTCAAGGAGCGCATCGAGCCCATCATCAGTCGCGTTGGCGGAATTCAGAGGTTAGACAGCCATCACTGGGATTAGGCACCCCGTTTCTTGTTGCTGCTGCGGGTTCACTACCAAGACAATTCATATCTTTAGTTAGAACCACAGCAACAATTGATGTAATATAACTCTGTAGTGTTTTAAATCGATGCATGTTATTTCCCTGTTCAACCCCTCCTTGTATGTCCACCCTACGCCAATTGGGCAGGCTTGCCAGCACGTGAACCCAAACCGCAGCGCTTTGAAGGACGGATCCTTTAGCGGCCGGCAGGGTGTGCTTGCTGCCGTGCGAACCACCTTGCCGTTCTCAGCGCGACCGCTCGAACTGTCGAGCGAACTCAAGACAGAACAAGAGCGTTGCCAATAGCGGAAGGCCACCCTGCCGTTCTCGAGGCAGTCGCTCGATCTGTTGACCGGACTCAAAACAGACCGAGGGCATTGCCAATAATGGAAGGGCCCCACTGCGTGCAGGATTTTTATACAAAGGATAGGTCTCCGAGGAGGATAACATTATACAAAAAGGAATTACTTAGAGTTTTTGCATGACTTAGCTTTCCTGTCGTCGCGCGAACGCTTGCTGCATCTGCTGACGGGGATGCTCGCTTGGTCGCCTTCTTCCTTGGAAGCCATGGCGAGAGAGAATGGCTGGGCTGACGGCCAAAACAGATTCTCACTACTAGCTTTTTCCCTACCTGGCGCGCCAAAGATGTCGGTGGGAACGACACCTATGGGATCACAAGAATCCCTACTACAGTTGCGGGGCGTGGGGTCGTGAGAAGAGCAGGATCAGCAGTCAGCACAAGCACATGGTCGTTTACCCAGGTTCAGGCCGTGAGGATGCGTAATATCCTAGTCCTACTTTGGTGTGTATATCAGTGTTCTTGGAGTTCTTGAGCTAGCTACGATGGGCGTAACTTGTCCAAGGGTTCGAATCCTTCTCCTGGATGCCTCGGGCCTCCATTTATAGTTAAGGGATCATCACAGTGGCACACATGATGTGGTATCGGTGTACAATGGCTAAGCTTATCGCTTGCCATTACGGGACAAGACTCATTTAATGTGCCCCTTAGGTGTCCCCCTCACTTTACCGCTGCTTCGCCCTGCTTTGACATGCGCCTGTGCCGGCGAGGCGGTCAACGCCATGTAGGCTGGCAGGCTGCTAAGGTGGCATGGTGGTAGGGCCTTCACGAAGATTTGCATGCCACCACGAAGGTATAAGCTGAGTTGGCTTGGAAGCCTTACGTCGACACGCAGGTGCCTGCCTAGCTGGTGGGTTGGCAGCTGCATGGGAGCGGCGGTGGAAACTTGGCGGGCGTGGGCCTGGCTGTGGCCCCGTGGATGTCCTCGGCAAGGGCCTTGCCAGGGCCCCGGCAAGGGTCTTGCCATGGTGTGGTGGTTGTCCCCGGCAATGATCTTGCTAGGGGTCTTGTGGGTTTCCTCGGCAAGGATCTCGCCGAAGTTCGTCGTCTTCTAATCCTCATCTGATTTGGAGTACTTTCTTGTCTTCACAAAGATCTGCATGCCATCATGGAGGTGGCTCCCAAGCCTTGGTCCCAACGTGGTTGGTGGTGTTGGAAAACCTAGGGCTCAAGGGTGGCGCACTCCACTAGCGTCGGGCAAGTTGCCCCGGCAAAGGTCTTGCCGGGGCCGCGGAGGCCACCCTGGCAAGGGTCTTGCCAGGGGAGCCCACCTCGCCCTCTTGCTCTTCGTGCCTCCGTCTTGGCATTGCTTTGACCATCTCGCGGTTTTGACTCCCTGCCCCTGCCCCGCTTAAGTGTGGCCGCAGGCGCGGCTCTGACTGCCCATGCACAAGTAAAGGGGTACAAAGGAGTGACCCTACTTTAGTACACCGACAACAAACAAAAGGGTAGATGAAGTGAAAGGCCATGAGAACCTCGGATTCGACAGAAGCTCGAAATCAAACTTGTTGTTTGAGATGAAATGATAGGATGCGAAAGATCGACGCAAGCTTTGCTCGTCGTCGGAAGTTGCTTTGGGCATAAGGACCAGGTAGCACAGTTAAAAGTTGACACGATAAAAATATAGTCGATCAGGCTAGGAATGATGTGATGGGTTATAAAACTTCCCAATATCAGGTACTAGGTGTAATGCCGAAAGGTAAATCGGAGTAGAGGTTGGACGGGGGGAATGATTTGCAGAGGATAAGTTTTTTAACTTATCCGGTAAATGGAATCAAGGAAGAAATATGGTCGGAACCATGATTGCAAAGGATCAATTCATAGATACAAGATGAGCTTGTACCAAAGAAATAATTATTTTTAGGAGCAGCTTCCATGATAAGTTCTACATCGGGTCCATGGGCATGAACACAAGGGTTCAAGGTCGACTCCCACTTCTTTAATGCATAACCTTTCATTTACTCTTCATTTTTCTAAGAAATTGTAGTGTAGAGGATTTATCTGGCGAAGTACTAGAAGAGTAAGACTCCTGAGAACTCTCGGGTTCACACGGATTATGGAGGGCATAAGTTCAACCCATCGGGGCATTTTTACGAATCTATACAACCATCAACCAAGAAAAAGATACGAGTTCAAAAGTAGAGTATCAAAGTCAATCAGATGAAGAAGGGGATCCAAAGGCATCGGCTTATAGAAACGTCTGAATGATTTGATGCTTGGGTACAAAGGAAATTATGATTTCAAGACGAAGGATCAGAAGCAGAGGCTCTGATCAAAACATGAGTAAGTTGAATAGACTGAGATGTGTACCCGATCAAATCTTGATTGGGCAAGAACTAGCTCATATCTGGAAGGATGTCTAAGCCGGAAACAAAATTTCCAAAGATTAATTGATAATTGCGAGTATTCGCGCACACGCTGAATCCATAGGAACAAAATGACAATCACAAGGAATTCTAAAGCATATTGCTAGACATATGGAATTAATCCTAATGCTAGCAGGAAAGGAGAATCCAGAGCAATAGGCTGTAGAGGATTTTGAAATATCAGATAGCCTTTTCAGGTATTTCTGAAAGCAAATGAACAACTGGGGACGAACGAACCCCGGTTAAGTGAATTATCCGTAGTGCAAAAAGAAGCTGCAAAGAAAAAGGCACAAAGGATTCTCGAAACAACGGAGAGTACTAGGGGTATCTTGAAATAACAGGAGCAACTAGGGATGAAGGTACAAGCGGCAAGGATGTTATTCACGGGGATTATCTGTGGTCAGGAACTGCAAGGCAGTTGACATAGTGTCTCGAGAAACATTGAGGAGTATCTGCAGAATCTTCTGACGAAGCAAGCGATCATCAATAATGTCGGGGCTCTCCGGGAGGAAGTGGGTACGAGAGCCTAATATCAGAGTTAGTAAAATGTTTAACCCGAATAGACGAGAGATCAGAGTCCCAGAGTATAGAGGAGGAATAAAAGATCCTAATACCACCCAATGGCGACGTGGGCCAATAAGACACACAACCATGTTAGTAATTTTTTTGTAGTGACTAGACTCGACTTCGGTCAAGGAGTTGGAAAGGGGGCTACCTACAGGCAGTCGGCTCTGATACCAACTTGTGATGCCCTCGATTCAATCGTACACTAATCATACACGCAAATGTGTACGATCAAGATCAAGGACTCACGGGAAGATATCACAACACAACTCTAGACACAAATAAAATAATACAAGCTTTACATTACAAGTCATGGGTCTCGAGGGCTCGAATACATAAGCTCGAATACACAAGAGTCATCGGAAGCAACAACATCTGAGTACAGACATAGGTTAGACAAGTCTTCCTTAAGAAGGCTAGCACAAAAGCAACATCGATCGAAAAGGCAAGGCCTCCTGCCTGCGAGCCTCCTAACTACTCCTGGTTGTCGGCGGTCTCCATGTAGTAGTAGGCATCGATGGTGGCATCTGGTTCCTGGGCTCCGACATCTAGTTGCATCAACCAGAAAGAAGAAGAAAGGGGGACAAGGGGGAGCAAAGCAACCATGAGTCCTCATTCAAAGTACTCACAAGCAAGGATCTACACTACATATGCATCGATATCAATGAAATGGGCTATATCTGTGGACTGGACTGCAGAATGCCAGAAGAGAAGGGGAAAGCATAGCCTATCGAAGACTAGCATCTTCAAGTAGCTCCAAGCATCTTGTAGCATCAGAAGAGATAAGAGTAGCATAAGGTAAATTAGTAGTAGTAACATCAACCTCGGCCAGAGATCCTTTATCGACTCCCTGTGAGAAAGCAATCCCAGAGCCATACTATCCATTTCTCATCACAATCCATTTCTCATCATGAGTATCCAGTTCTAGTTGTATCGATCGGGATACAACTCCAAGTGTCCGTTACCGTAGGACACGGTATTGATAGATGTTTTCTTCCCTGCAGGGGTGCACCAACTTACCCACCATGCTCGATTAACTCCGTCCGGGCACACTTTCCTGGGTCATGCCCGGCCGCGGCCAAACAATATGCCGCAACCCGACCTAGGCTTAATAGAGAGGTCAGCATGCCGGACTAACCCTATGCCCCCAGGGGTCATGAGCCATCGCCCCGTGAACTCCTGCATGTTGCGAACGCGGCCGGTGAGCAAACCTAGGCAGGTGCTTACGCAGTCCAACGCAGCGTGAGCCGCTCAGTTGCTGACGTCTATTAAGCTTCGGCTGATGCATATGACGCAGAAAGCCCATACTATGCCCTCGTCATGGTTAGTGCTATCAGACCAGATGCCCCTCGGATCAAATATCCAAATCATAATGGATTAGGAACGCGCGGTAACAAGCAGAAACTCACGAAAGATGTGACCCCGTTGCCCCGTCTCGAGGACTTGCGGCAAGGGCTAGGAATGCCTGGCCACGCCTCATAATTATCTCGCGTGCACCCTCCAGGTCAATGATACGTCTCCATGCTACTTTATCTATTGTTTTAGGCAATATTGGGCTTTATTATCCACTTTTATATTATTTTTGGGACTAACATATTAACCGGAGGCCCACCCAGATTTGCTGTTTTATGCCTATTTCAGTGTTTCGAGGAAAAGGAATATCAGACGGAGTCAAAACGGAAGGAAATCAACTGGAGAAGTTATTTTTGGAAGGAAAGTCACCCGATGGACTTGGAGTGCACGTCAGGGAAGAAGGGAGGTGCCCACGAGGGTGGGGGCGTGCCCCCTGCCTCGTGGCCCCCCCTTCGGTCCACCGACGTACTTCTTTCACCCATATATACCTACGTACCCTAAAACTTCCAGACCAGAAGATAGATCGGGAGTTCTGCCGCCGCAAGCCTCTGTAGCCACCAAAAACCTCTCGGGAGCCTGTTCCGGCGCCCTGCCGGAGGGGGATCCCATCACCGGTGTCCATCTTCATCATTCCGGCGCTATCCATGACGAGGAGGGAGTAGTTCACCCTCAGGGCTGAGGGTATGTACCAGTAGCTATGTGTTTGATCTCTCTCTCTCTCTCTCTCTCGTGTTCTCTCTCATGTTCCATCTATGGCACAATCTTGATGTATACCGAGCTTTGCTATTGTAGTTGGATCTTATGATGTTTCTTCCCCTCTACTCTCTTGTGATGAATTGAGTTTCCCCTTTGAAGTTATCTTATCGGATTGAGTCTTTTATGAGAACACTTGATGTATGTCTTGCCGTGATTATCTATGGTGACAATGGGATATCATGTGCCACTTGATGTATGTTTTGGTGATCAACTTGCGGGTTTCATGACATTGGGAACCTATGCCTAGGGGTTGGCACACGTTCTTGACTCTTCGATAGAAACTTTGGGGCACTCTTTGAAGTACTTTTATGTTGGTTGGATGAATCTGATATTGTGTGATGCATATCATATAATCATGCCCACGGATACTTGAGGTGAAAATGGAGTATCTAGGTGACATTAGGGTTTTGGTTGATTTGTATCTTAAGGTGTTATTCTAGTACAAACTCTTTTATAGATTGATCCAAAAGAATAACTTTGAGGTGGTTTCGTACCCTACCATAATCTCTATGTTTGTTCTCCGCTATTAGTGGCTTTGGAGTGACTCTTTGTTGCATGTTGAGGGCTTGTTATATTATCTGTCTATGTTATTATTGTTGAGAGAACTTGCACTAGTGAAAGTATGAACCATAGGCCTTGTTTCCTATCATTGCAATACCGTTTACGCTCACTTTTACCACTTGTTACCTTGGTGTTTTTATTATTTAAGATTACAAAAACCTATATCTACTATCTATTTTGCACTTGTATCACCAACTCTTCGCCGAACTAGTGCACCTATACAATTTACCATTGTATTAGGTGTGTTGGGGACACAAGAGACTCTTTGTTATTTGGTTGCAGGGTTGCTTGAGAGAGACCATCTTCATCCTACGCCTCCTACGGATTGATAAACCTTAGGTCATCCACTTGAGGGAAATTTTCTACTGTCCTACAAACCTATGCACTTGCAGGCCCAACAACGTCTAGTAGACATCAAGCTCTTTTCTGGCGCTGTTGCCGGGGAGGCTAGGTAAGTGAAGGTATATCTTTAGATCTTGCAATCGAATCTTTTTGTTTCTTGTTTTAGCACTAGTTTAGTTCATAAAAGAAAACTACAAAAAAATGGAATTGAGTTTGTCTCATACGCTTCATCTTTTTAATATCTTTCGTGAGTATGATGGAAAAGAAAATTGTGCCAAAGTGTTAGAAGAAGAATGCATTAAAATGTTTGGCACTAAATCTTTGAATGATGAGCATGATTGCAATGTTGTTAGTATAAACTCCTTGAATATCCATAGTACTAATGATGATTGCTCTAGTCATGATGAAAATATATCTTATGAGCATGTCAACTTTTGTGGAGTGCATGTTTGCATGAACACACCAAATAGAGAAGATATATATTGCAAGAGGCATAAGTACTTAGAAACCAAATTTTTGCAAGAAGAGCTAGATGAATGTGCTGAAAGATTCAATATTTTTCATGCCCCTTGTGAATTTTGCAATGAACATTGTCATTTAAAGATCCAATGCTATTTGTTTCATGATCAAGTCATGTCCAAATGTTGTGATAATTTGATTACTCTTGAGCATCATAAAGAACTTAGCCTTCTTTTGGGTTATGAAGAAATGAAACGAATAACTAAGGATATTCCAAAATTTGCCCTTGATAAAGTTCTTCATTTTGATCTAGAGAAAATTTATATGTTTTGTGTGGAGAATTGCATTGAAAATCCTTATATTGCCAATTACATAAAGAAAAGAAAGCAAATAGAAGATGATGAGAATACTAATGAAAGGGAAGAGACTTCCCAATATCCTCCTATTATTTCTTATGATGAATCAGGTAACGAGGAGGAGCTTTCTACTCAACCAATCTCGTCAATAAGGAGCTCAAAGAGGAAGGTTGAACCCACACATAATATGAAGAAGAAAAAGAAAAGAAGGAGCAACAAAGTTAGAAAGGTATCCCTCCCAAATGATGTTGCTCCTACTACTCAGAGTGATTATGCTTATGATATGAAAGGGCCCAAGCTCAGGGAAGCTATGTTTGATGAGGATGAAATATTTGAGAGTATATTTGCTGGAATTAATGTTTGTCCCAAGCTTGGGGATGCTATGTTTAATGAAGATGATATTTTTAGCATCCCAAGTTTTGATATGCAAAGTTGTTATGATGATAGCATGCCACCTACTTATGATAATTATATTGACGAAAGTGGATTTGGAAGAGTGTCAACTTTATTTAGTGATTCCACTGTCTTGGGAGAGGTTTCAATCGATTATGATGAGAACGAAGTTGCTACTTATGATGATTATTGTGATGAAACTTATGGTATAAAAAGTAGTGATGATTATATTTACAAATCTTGTCATGATTATGATGACCCTTTCTTTGAACATTACTCTTTTAATGTGGAAACAATTTTTAGTGTTCAAGTCTCTTATGATACTCCCACTATTCCGAATGAGAAGAATTTTGCTTATGTGGAGAGTAGTAAAATTTCTATGCTTGTAGATCATGAAAAGAATGCTTTAGGTGCTGGTTATATTGTTGAATTCATTTATGATGCTACTGAAAATTATTATGAGGGAGGAACATATGCTTGTAGGAATTGCTATAATATCAAGTTTCCTCTCTATGTGCTTCAAGTTTTGAAGCTATGCTTGTTTTACCTCCCTATGCTAGTTGAGTATAGTTCCCATAAGTTGTTTGCTCACAAAATCCCTATGCATAGGAAGTGGGTTAGACTTAAATGTGCTAGTCATATGCTTCATGATGCTCCCGTTATGTTTTAATTCTTATCTTTTATGTGAGCGTCATTGTCATCATCATGCCTAGCTAGAAAGGCATTCAAGAAAAGCACTTGTTGGGAGACAACCCAATACTTATCCTTACTGTTTTTGTGTGTTCACATGATTATTCTACTGTATTAATCATGTTTTATAGCTTTTGTTTCAATAAAGTGCCAAGTAAGACCTTTAGGATGGCTTACGGTGATAGTTGTGTTGATCCTCCTGAAAATCAGAAACTTTTGCACCCAGTAAATTAGTTTTGTTAATTCACAAAAACGTGTTTCTGATCTTATTCTTTTTGCTATGGATTGGTACAAAAATTTCTTAGGACTTCCTAATTTGGTAGGATTGTTGTTGTTCCATAAGTATACGTTTAATACAGATTTCTACAGACTGTTCTGTTTTTGACAGATTTTGTTTTCTATGTGTTGTTTGCTTATTTTGATGCATCTATGGCTAGTATTAAGTGGTATGAACCATAGAGAAGTTGGAATACAGTATATATTACACCAATATGAATTTAGAATGAGTTCATTACAGTACCATTGTGGTGGTTTTGTTTTCTTTCACTAACGGAGCTTATAAGATTTCCTGTTGAGTTTTGTGTTGTGAAGTTTTCAAGTTTTGGGTAAAGATTCGACGGACTATGGAATAAGGAGTGGCAAGAGCCTAATCTTGGGGATGCCCAAGGCACCCCAAGGTAATATTCAAGGACAAACAAGAGCCTAAGCTTGGGGATGCCCCGGAAGACATCCCCTCTTTCGTCTTCGTTCATTGGTAACTTTACTTGGAGCTATATTTTTATTCACCACATGATATGTGTTTTGCTTGGAGCCTCACTTTCTCTTGTTAGTATTTGCTTGATGTTATTTAGAATAATGTTTTGCATCTTTAGTTTCAATAAAAAATGTCAAGGATAGCCTTTGCCATGCTTATTTTGCTAGTATACATGTTGCTGTTTGAAAACAGAAAGTTTACCGCTGTTGCAAAAATTCCCTAGTAAAGTAATAGAGTGGTATAATGTTGAATCTTTTTGCATATTGAGATCTGATAAATTTATTACAGTGGGAATTTTAGTTCATAATTTTTGGAGTCAGGGAAGTATTGATACTCTTGCATTCTTTACAGATTGTACTGTTCTGGCAGATTGCTGTTATGGTTTCATTGTTTGCATATGTTTGCTTAATTAATGATTCTATTTGAAGATAGGAGTATTAAATATGCAGAGGCATTTAGTATTGTATGTGGAATAATAATTTTAGTGATTTGTTACAGTAGGAAATGATTAGGTTTTGCATTGGTTTATACTAACCTATCTCACGAGTTCTTGTTGAGTTTGTTGTGAATGAAGCTTTTGATAAAAAGAGAAACCATGATATGAGAGGAATTAAGGAGACACAAAAGTTCAAGCTTGGGGATGACCAAGGCACCCCAGGATAATATTTCAAGAAGTCTCAAGCATCTAAGCTTGGGGATGCCCCGGTAGGCATCCCACCTTTCTTCTTCAACAACTATCGGTTAGTATCGGTTGAGCCTAAGTTTTTGCTTCTTCACATGAGTTGTGCTATCCTTGCAATGTAGTTTTATTTAGCTTTGCTTGCTGTTTGAATAAAGTATCAAGATCTGAAATTATTAAATGAGAGACTGTCTTCGCATAGTTGCATAATTATTTAGCTACTCATTGACCTTCACTTATATCTTTCGGAGTAGTTTGTCATTTGCTCTAGTGCATCACTTATACCTTTTAGAGCATGGTGGTAGTTTTATTTTGAAGAAATAGATGAACTCTCATACTTCACTTAGATTATTTTGAGAGTTGTTAATAGCATGGTAATTTGCTTAATATTAATATACTTGGTATTCAAGATATGTGAAACTTTCTTATGAGTGTGTTGAATACTAAGAAAAGTTTGATACTTGATAATTGTTTTGAGATATGGAGGTAGTGATATTAAAGTCATGCTAGTTGGGTGATTATGAATTTAATGAATGCTGTTGTTGAAGTTAGCAAGTCCCGTAGCATGCACGTATGGTTAAAGTTGTGTAACAAATTTGAAACATGAAGTGTACCTGGCTTGTGCATCCTTATGAGTGGCGGTCGGGGACGAGCGATGGTCTTTTCCTACCAATCTATCCCCCTAGGAGCATGCACGTAGTACTTGATTTTTGATGACTTCTAAATTTTTGCAATAAGTATATGAGTTCTTTTGACTAATTTTGAGTCCATGGACTATACACACTTTTACCTTTCCGCCTTTGCTAGCCTCTTCGGTACCGTGCATTGCCCTTTCTCACCTTGAGAGTTGGTGCAAACTTCGCCGGTGCATTCCAAACCCCGTGATACGATACACTCTATCACACATAAACCTCCCTATATCTTCCTCAAAACAGTCACCATACCTACCTATTATGGCATTTCCATAGCCATTCCGAGATATAGTGCCATGCAACTTTCCACCGTTCTGTTCACCATCATCATGACATACATTACTTTTGTCATATTGCCATTGCATGATCATGTAGTTGACATCGTATTTGTGGCAAAGCCACCATGCATTATTTTTCATACATGCCACTCTTGATTCATTGCACCATCTCGGTACACCGCCGGAGGCATTCATATAGAGTCATATCTTGTTCTAAGTTTCGAGTTGTAATCCTTATGTTGTAATCAATAGAAGTGTGATGATCTTCATTATTAGAGCATTGCCCAAAAAAGGCCAAAATAAAAAAAGAAAGGCCCAAAAAAAAGAAAATAAATAAAAAAGGGCAATGCTACTATCTCTTTTTCCACACTTGTGCTTCAAAGTAGCACCTTGTTCTTCATGTAGTGAGTCTCATATATTGTGCTTCAAAGTAGCACCTTGTTCTTCATGTAGTGAGTCTCATAAAGTTGTCTTTTTATACTAGTGGGAATTTTTCATTATAGAACTTGGCTTGTATATTCCTACAATGGGCTTCCTCAAATGCCCTAGGTCTTTATGAGCAAGCGAGTTGGATGCACACCCACTAGTTTTCTTTTGTTGAGCATTCATAGCTCTAGTTCATCCGTTGCATGGCAATCCCTACTCCTCATGTTGACATCAATTGATGGGCATCTCCATAGCCCGTTGATTATCCTCGTCAATGTGAGACTTTCTCCTTTTTTGTCTTCTCCACACAATCCCCATCATCATATTCTATTCCACCCATAGTGCTATATCCATGGCTCAAGCTCATGTATTGCGTGAAGGTTGAATTTTTTTGAGATTATTTAAGTATGAAACAATTGCTTGGCTTGTCATCGGGGGTATAGAAGTTGGGAACATCTTTGTGTGACGAAAATGAAGCATGGCCTAACTATATGATTTTGTAGGGATGAACTTTCTTTTGCCATGCTATTTTGAGAAGACATGATTACTTTGATTAGTATGCTTGAAGTATTATTATTTTTATGTCAATATGAACTTTTGTCTTGAATCTTTCGGATCTGAATATTCATGCCACAATTAAGAATATTTATATTGAAATTATGCCAAAGTATCACTCCGCATCAAAAATTCTTTTTTATCATTTACCTACTCGAGGACGAGCAGGAATTAAGCTTGGGGATGCTTGATACGTCTCCAACGTATCTATAATTTTTGATTGCTCCATGCTACTTTATCTACTGTTTTAGGCAATATTGGGCTTTATTATCCACTTTATATTATTTTTGGGACTAACCTATTAACTGGAGGCCCAGCCCAGATTTGCGGTTTTATGCCTATTTCAGTGTTTCGAGGAAAAGGAATATCAGACGGAGTCAAAACGGAACGAAATCAACTGGAGAAGTTATTTCTGGAAGGAAAGCCACCCGATGGACTTGGAGTGCACGTCACGGAAGAAGGGAGGTGCCCACGAGGGTGGGGGCGTGCCCACCCCCCTGGGGCGCGCCCCCCTGCCTCGTGGCCCCCCCTTCGGTCCACCGCTTTCACCCATATATACCTACGTACCCTAAAACTTCTAGACCAGAAGATAGATCGGGAGTTCTACCACCGCAAGCCTCTGTAGCCACCAAAAACCTCTCGGGAGCCCGTTCCGGCGCCCTGCCGGAGGGGGATCCCATCACCAGTGGCCATCTTCATCATCCCGGTGCTATCCATGACAAGGAGGGAGTAGTTCACCCTCAGGACTGAGGGTATGTACCAGTAGCTATGTGTTTGATCTCTCTCTCTCTCTCTCGTGTTCTCTCTCGTTTTCCATCTATGGCACGATCTTGATGTATCCCAAGCTTTGCTATTGTAGTTGGATCTTATGACGTTTCTTCCCCTCTACTATCTTGTGATGAATTAAGTTTCCCCTTTGAAGTTATCTTATCGGATTGAGTCTTTTATGAGAACACTTGATGTATGTCTTGCCGTGATTATCTGTGGTGACAATTGGATATCATGTGCCACTTGATGTATGTTTTGGTGATCAACTTGCGGGTTTCGTTACATTGGGAACCTATGCATAGGGGTTGGCACACGTTCTTGACTCTCCGATAGAAACTTTGGGGCACTCTTTGAAGTACTTTTATGTTGGTTGGATGAATCTGATATTGTGTGATGCATATCGTATAATCATGACCACGGATACTTGAGGTGACAATGGAGTATCTAGGTGACATTGGGGTTTTGGTTGATTTGTATCTTAAGGTGTTATTCTAGTACGAACTCTTTTATCGATTGATCCGAAAGAATAACTTTGAGGTGGTTTCGTACCCTACCATAATCTCTATGTTTGTTCTCCGCTATTAGTGGCTTCGGAGTGACTCTTTGTTGCATGTTGAGGGCTTGTTATATTATCTATCTATGTTATTATTGTTGAGAGAACTTGCACTAGTGAAAGTATGAACCCTAGGCCTTGTTTCCTATCATTGCAATACCGTTTACGCTCACTTTTACCACTTGTTACCTTGCTGTTTTTATTATTTCAGATTACAAAAACCTATATCTACTATATATTTTGCACTTGTATCACCAAACTCTTCACCGAACTAGTGCACCTATACAATTTACCATTGTATTAGGTGTGTTGGGTACACAAGAGACTCTTTGTTATTTGGTTGCAGGGTTGGTTGAGAGAGACCATCTTCATCCTACGCCTCCTACGGATTGATAAACCTTAGGTCATCCACTTGAGGGAAATTTGCTACTGTCCTACAAACCTGTGTACTTGCAGGCCCAACAATGTCTACACGAAGAAGGTTGTGTAGTAGACATCAGTCAACCCATCTCCACATCACTCGCGGGTACCCCTCAGGGTTGATCCGCCTTTCGAAGTAACAGTTGTAAAGTCCAAGTATCTGTGTGTCCAAACATCAAGGGGAAAACACGAGGAATCACCCCCCGACGGATTCCACTCGATGTAATCATCAAGGAGAACGTAAGAGGATCCACCCTCGAGGTTCACACTTGAGGGGTTGCACGACAGAGTCGTATCGGAAGTGGTTAAGGCGGAATCACCCTCAATGACCACGACCGAGTAACTACACTACCGGGTTAACATCAGAAGTGCTGATGAGGTATCACCCTCGGCACTCGATAGTAACCCAATAGTGTCAAGCAACTAAGGGGAAGTGATGTGCGGTGCCGGGGCCTGGTCTTCGATCCCGTTGATCGGGTCTTCGGTGATGAAGTAGGGGCAACAAGGACAAGGTGGGGGTCACTGATGGATCACTAACCAACCTATACTAAGCAGTTTAGGATAAGCAGGTTACAAAAGCAGGCTATGCATCAGAATAGGAGCAAACAATAACAGTAGCAAAATCTAATGCAAGCATGAGAGAATGGAATGGGCGATATCGGGATGATCAAAGGGGGGCTTGCATGGAAGCTCTGTTGAAAAGGAAGAAGTGTCGTTGTTGACGTAGTCGATCATAGGAACATCATCGGTCTTGGGGTCTACCAGAGAGAAGAGGGGGAAGAAACAGTAAATACAGAGCAAACAAGGCATCACAAGGCATAACATGGCTATACGCAGTGCTAGGAGTGTTCTAACGTAGTGCTGCACGATACAGGTGAAATTCAACCGGGAAGGTATTCCCGGTTCTGGGCCTTTGTCAGACAGATGATCAGAGGGGGAATGTTCCATGTTTAGATAGTTAGAGGCATTTGAGAGGTAAATGGACCGCATATTCGAATTCGTTGGATTTTTCTAAGCAAACTTCATGTATAAAGTTTTTCCATCTGAGCTACGGTTTAATTTCTACGAATTTTCAAAGTTTTAAACATTTTCTGAAGTGATTTAAGTAATAGAAAAAAAGAGTTACTGCATCAGTATGACATTAGCAATGCGTCAGCATTTGGCTGACCTGCATTTGGCTGTCAGCCTCTCTGGGTTAAACAATGGGTTAAACTAATCTAACAGACTAATTACAGGGGTGGGCCCCATGTGTCAGTGACTAACTAACTACTAATTAAATAACAGATTTCAACTAGCAGTTTTATTTATTTATAAAAACGTTTAAGCTAGTGGGGCCCGCATGTCAGTGGGTCAGAGTGCCCAGTCAACAGTTGACCCAGTCAACCGGGGCCCGTGGGGCCCAGTGGGAGTGTCACAGGGGGCCCACTTGTGAGGCCACATCGGCGACAACTGGAGAAGCGACGCCGGCGACCAAAACAGCGGCGGGGCTCGCCGGACTTCGCCGGAAATCGCGCACAGGGGTTCCTTTGGCGCGGGACTTGGTGCTTTCAAACGAGCGCACGAAGGCGCGTCGAATGGGGGTGGTGGCGTTGCCGGAGTTGGCCGGAGCGGCACCGGCGAGCGGCGAGGACGGCGGTCGCACTCGGGCGATGATGAGGATGGTGCTACGGGGCACCAGAGAGCGCGTGTGATGGTGCATTCGGACACGCGAGTCAAGCAGCAACGACTGGTGGTGGTGTCGGCCGCCGAGGGGCACTATGGCGACGACGGCGAGCTCGCGAGCGGCGGCCGGCATCGGGACTCGTCGGGGCGGCGCTAGGGGGTACGTGAGGGGGTGTGCGTGTGTGTGTTGTGCTCCTGGGAGCACCAGGAGCACGA
The DNA here is from genome assembly GCF_018294505.1 of Triticum aestivum. Taxonomy (NCBI): domain Eukaryota; kingdom Viridiplantae; phylum Streptophyta; class Magnoliopsida; order Poales; family Poaceae; genus Triticum; species Triticum aestivum. The sequence goes on along the minus strand of NC_057810.1, from coordinate 400,996,126 downwards.
TGGTGGCCTCGGGCGTGGGCTGCGGCTGCGGTAGCCACGACGGCGATGGAGCGGGGCGGCGGCGAGCTAAGCTTCGCGGGGATGGCGACCGAGCGCGCTAGAGCGTGAAAGAGAGAGAAGGAAGCAACACGGAGGCTCACCGAGTGGTAATGAAATGTCGGCGATAGTTTAGTATCAGAAGAGGTCACCAGAGATGGAGAAGATCGCCGGAGCCCGAGAAGAGAGGGGGCGACTCGATCTGCTCGTTGCAGAGCTTCCTGGCTCCAACCAGTGGCACTAGAGGTCGTGGCGGTCCACGGTGGTGCCGACGAGCTCGGCCAGGCCGAGTGGGAGACATGGTGGCCGTGGAGACGACGAAGGGCGGTGGCGACGGCTATGTTGGGCGGGCACCCGAGCAAGAGGGAGAGGCCAGAGGAAGGATATCTGAGAGGGGGGCTGCGAGGAGAGGGGGCGAATGGATCTGGGCGGAGGGCAGGTGAGTGGGGAGGGAGTCCGAGGCGTCGGGGCTGCCCTTATCCCTTCGCCGGTGACGTGGTAGTACGGGGCGGCGCGCTCGGTCCGGCGGGGACGCGCCCCGGTCAGAGGAGCAGTGAGGAAGGGGTCGACCGCGCGGGGAAGGTGGGCCGGCTTGCTGGGGTGGGCTAAAGCCCGGTGTGGCAAAGGGGTGGGGTGGCTTCTCTCTTTTCCTTTTTCCTTTCTTTTGCTCTTTTCTTTTTACACAAAAAAATTCTATGCAATATTTGAGCTGCCAAAAGGAGTTCTATAAAATGTGGGACTTGGCCAAATAAATAGATTACAATATTTGGCACCTGCCACCAAAGTTTCTGAGGAGTTTGAATTGATTTGGATTTTTCACAAATGGAAAAGCATTTAAAAAAATGCTGATTTGGAACTGCTTTAATTCCCAGGGGAAATTAGTTATCTCAAATGATGTTGAATCACTCATGACATTTACTTAGTGAAAATTTGCAACCTAGCGAACATTTTTGTTTTACTGTTTGGAGAAATAATTTATTTTGACTTTATTTTAAAATTGAATTTGAATTGGTTTTGAATCAAAGTGAGATTAGCTACAGTAACAGTGATGACTTGGCATCATTAATAGGGGATTACTGTAGCTTGATTATCCGGGCGTTACAGTTGTATACTTGTACTATTAAAGACAGTAAAGATAGAGGTGAAATACATTCCGGCTGCTAAACAAGGTGAAGCAGAATGCCCATATTGTGCCCTCTTCCATGCAGAAGGCACGCACGACTTCGGTCCAACCCCTTGTAATGGCCGACCGCCCATCCTTCACGATCTTCATGAAAACATCTAGATAATCATCGTGTTCTAGTATAAATACTTTAACCTTTGCATGCCCACCGATCATGTATTTGGTAGGTAATCTTGAGTAAACTGCTTTGGAAACCACTGCAAAGGAAAAAGATTCAGACATTGTCATGTAACACAACTCATTATGGGCAGTAAAAAGAAGGCTGCAGAGTTCTTACTTACCATCCCGCAGTTCGCTGTTGTCTTGGATAAAGTGTAAACAAATAGTTTAATTGCCATCTTTTGACCCATTTTACTCACAATCTTTATCAGCTTCCTCGCTTGATGCTCGTTCATCGATATTTCATTACCCCATACGCAGAAAGGGTCGAAGCGCGGATCTTTACCAATGACATATGTACCTAAAAGCACCAAGTTAATATTAGAAGCTAAACAACAATTGCATAATGACGTAGTACAACACTCTTTTATAATATCTTATAACATCCAATGTACTCACATATTAGATGAATTAACATCTTATATTATGGGCCGAAAGGATTTTATTGCATTCTTACAAATTATCGGTTGATTAACTGCTGCTATATCCATGGGTTACAGTTAGTTTGAGCTAGTTCGGGCTCGAATAGCCCTAAAGTATATCCAAACATGAGGGCTAGTTTGAGCTAGTTGCATCTAACCCACCTAAAAAAATTATCCAACCCAAGAGGTGCTAATTGGAGGTAGTTCTCCTAGTGCATTTATTGTCAATCTAACCCTGTCATCCAAACTCCTCTTTGGATGGAGTTAGTTTAGGGTTAGTCATGAGCTAGAAACTAACTCTAACCTCTAGCGAAGTTGAGTATCCATACAGGGCTGTGTTGTCGTTATTGTTGTTGTTGCTGCTGCTCTTCTATGTATATCTAGACATCATCAAAACATTAAGGTAACACTCTTCCTTGTTAATATGTAGCCCTAGAATTCCGGTTCGCATCTAGGTAATATACCTTATACTAACTCCTGAGGCATACATTGAGATAGAGAAGACTGCAGGTACCTAATTTGCATATTACAATATTAGTCCATTTAAGGATAAGGGAATGCTGATGCTAATGGGGACCGGTGCATTTTACAGACCATAAACATCCACAAGCATCACCTTGGGTGAAGTTCAAGCATGATCACCTACTGCAAACTCCAAATATCGTGGTCGGCGTACCTGGTCCTGAAGTGCTTTTAATCTAGAATAAGTGGAATCTTCTCGGCACTCTCCTTCATCTTCTGTGGCCCCGTCGGTCGGTACGTGCCAACCCCAACAAATCGGGGTACGACAAAGGTTCCCGTAGAGTGCTTCGAAAGGTGCCATTCCGATGCTAGAGTGATAGCAGTTGTTGTAAGCAAACTCGGCTAATGTATCTCTATGCCTATTTAGTAGGCCTGCTCATTGATGCTCTTCGGGCCGATTGTATGGGATGTGTTCTGGTGTACAGTGGGAGATGCAAGGATATCGATTGAAGTTTGATTTGTTGGGCATGGAGTTGGGAGCATATGATGTAGTCCTAGGAGTAGACTGGATGAGGAAATTCCCTATTATTTCAATAAGTCTTTCCGTTGGTTGTAACTAATCACGTACCCGCTGCTGCGGAATTCCTTTTACCTAACCAGGATTGCAGTAAAGATAAACAACGTTGGGCCTGCCTGCTTGTTCAGCACCACCCATTCCCATGGGAATATATGGGTTTTTCGGTCCAGTGGGAGGAGCATTTTCCTTTGAAGGTAATTTTCCCAACCAATAAGTATTGGGCTCCCAAGTAAACAAAGCGAAGGATCAAGTAACCAACATGTTGCGGAGCAGCCAAGTAAACCCAGAAATGACTCAAGTAATCCAAGGGCAGAGCAACGTAATCCAACGGAGGGGCTACGTGATCCAACAGAAGAGCTACGTAAACAAGGAACACATGAACCTGCTAAGGATCCACTCCACCTGCCAAGTGGACCAATCACAAGAGCTCGGGCCGAGAAATTCAATGAAGTAATCCATATGCTGGTTCAGCAAGCCAAGCATTGGAGTTGGTATTCCAAGTTTCTTGAATAACCTAGCTGTCTGAAACTCGCCAATGGGATTCTGTGTAATCCTCCGGTCTACATGGTGTAGGTAAAGGGCAAAAAAAGTCGCTAATTAGTGGCACTGAAGTATGCACCCGGCGTGTAAACTTCTTTTTATTTACCAATGTCGCTATCCGACTGATCATCCTTTGAGACCACGGAGAACATCAGAGAGAAAGATACGTCACCTAAAAAAAAATTGACACCCTGACTTATATGAGTCGGCTAGAAACTCAAGGCCTGGCCTTTTGTGGGAGAATGCTGAGTCCTTCCCAAAATCGCCTGGATCAACGAAAGATCTGGATAACGCTAGGTTGTGATAGTGATGTCTGATTTTACTCATATACATCTGATAGTGAAGGCCGTGAAGTTTGAACAGCCTCACTTAACCCTGGTTCGGTAACCTTTCTAGCGCCCAGGTATCCATGACCTGTAGATAGAGGCCCACTTTCCATTGGATACTCCGAATAAAAGAAGAAGTAGTTACCTAATCATGGGTCTATACGTAAGATCTTCTTGCGTAGAGGTTAAGGCCAGACGGATTACTGAAATGTAGTTTGACTAACGTTTCCTCATCGACTGCGAGAGTTTGTGGTGTGTGTTCTCGGACACACACCACAGTGCCTTAAATATGGAAGCCCTAATTCCCGTACCTACTATGAAAGGGGAAGGGCACCGGTGCTAGCAGAGAATTCCTCCAAGAACTGACTAAGATCACCTCTACCTGTGTTGTGTAGTATGGCTCATGTTCCCGAAAGGTTACATCCATACTTGCGTATAATTTCCTCCCAATAAGATCCCAACATTGATATCCCTTTTGGCTAGATGCATAATCAATAAATATACACCTCACTGCCCGCGGATCCAACTTGCCAACAGAAGGTCGATGATCTCGCACAAAGCACACACACACAACCTTTCACTTTTGTTTAGGAGGCACCTTGAACTCCCTTTGGCCCAAGAGAAGTTCGGCTGGAGACTTCATACCAAGTATCCTAGACGGCATACGGTTTATGAGGTACGCTGCTGTCATCACTGCCTCACTCGATAAATTCTTTGGCACATTTATCTAAAACATAAGTGACCGTGCCACCTCCTGCAGATGTCGGTTCTTCCTTTCCCTTTCCGCCACTCCATTCTGTGATGGGGTTCCATCCAGTTCCAACACAAGTAGTCTGATGAATAATCCCATGTTCTGATATATAAGCATCAACCTCTCTATTCACATATTCAGTCCCATTATCTGACCGGAGAATCCGAATCTTCGCTTCAAACTAAGTAGCCACCAGCTTATGGAAGTCCTGAAACCATCTCACAACCTCACTCTTGTGCTTCATCAAATAAATCAAGCAAGTCATACGAGTGCAACAGTCCATAAATGTAACAAACCACTTGAACCCGCTCACAGAAGTGACAGAACATGGACCCCAAACATCAGAATGTATCAATAAGAAGGGTTCATCACTTCGAAGGCCAATGCTAGGATATGTAGACCTTGTATGCTTCCCAAACGCGCAAGCATCACACACAAGTATGCTCTTGTCCACCTTCTTAAACAAATAAGGATACATACATCCTACTCTTATTATCAATGGATAGCCCAAACGAAAATGATGTAGCAAGATCTCTGCTTCAGGTCCTCTAGCAATCACAGACAATGCGACATCCACTTGATCAACCACAACCCCTTACGCCTGATTCCAGACCCAATCCTCTTCCCAGTGCCCTTCTCCTCAAATAAACTCTAATCCTCATCAAATGTAACAGTACATTTGAATTGCTCAATGATGGAGCTAATAGAGAGGAGATTGACCGGAAAAGATGGCACATGCAAAATGGAAGGCAACACCATAGACGGTGTGCATTTTACAGACCACACTCCCTTGATAAATTGGGAACTACGGCTTGTGACGGATTACCATGAAAGCTGATTGGATAAACAATCGCATCGCACTCACATCGGATCAAAAAACGCATAGAGAAAGAATTGATGCGGTCATCCTTCCTCCGGAGCAAGAAAGGAAACTCCTCGATTCAGCTTCGTTGCAATAAGCTGCACTTGCGTCCCGATTCGAGATTGTGTGGGTGTAGATAGGAAGAAGTCAAGGCTGTGTCTTTCTCTTTAGTTGTATCCAGGTTCACCTATTTTTTTTCCGTTGTTGCTCTTCAGAAAACGCGTATAGTAAGTATCAGTGGCCTTCGTCGATGGGACCTCCAGTGTATGCGTTACGAGGCAACTAGCATTTTGTCATTAAAGTTCGTGAAAGAATGTTTCGTTGGAAAAACCAACGCCGATCTAAAACTAAGTCTTCCTTTCAAAAGTGAGCGAGCAGAGCTGAAAAAGATGGAGTTACCTGGAGATGAGATTTCTTTCTACGGATATGAAGGATAGAAGAGTGACTTTGTTTTTCACCAAAATCTATATTTGGGTGCGCTTTATTTTTCCATTCCAAATCCAAAAATTGATATTCTTGCTATGGTTCTCCTTAATAACGCTAAGATTGTTGCTTATTCTCTGGAACTTGTTCGATCCTTTATTTGCGACGGAAGCACTCGTCTGCGCTTCCTTCTATAGCGAAGCTAGTGTTACTATGTTAGGTGGTATGAATATGATGGGCGATGACGACCTGTCCCGCGCCGTAGCCCCGTATCTCCCGCAGGGAGGTCAGGCTCCAGTAAATATTCCCGAAGGACGACCGCTTACAGTGGAAGAGGAAGGCCGTCTTGCCCTGGTGTTGGATTTGCAAAATCAGATTGGCACTCTTCTCAGGAATATCGATCTTCACTCGTTCCGGAACCATCACTTTGAAGAGGAAAGCGCCTCTGATCTCGCCGCGGCGGCCCTCCTCCATAAAGAAGAATATCTCAATGACCACACAAAGTTATGGGAAGTGCGTGAAGGGCTTAATCGTTATAGATTAAGCTCTAGGTTCTACTTTCGCGTGGTAGAATGGGTCAAGGTCGAGAGAAAGGTTCGTAGCGGGGAGTTGCCAAGAACGTTCCTCATTGATGATGACGGTGAAGGAGAAGGATAGTTACTGGCGTTTAGCTTCATCTAGAAAGAAAATCGGCCTTCCACCACTAAAAAGGGTAATACTCGCTCAAAGTGATGAAATCTGTCGAGGAAACATAAGCTGTTTCCTGTGTAGTGATCTCTGTTCATGGAGGTCATGAGGCCACTGACACCCTTGTGGGTAGGTGGGGGGGGAAGAAGAGTGGGAACGAGGGCTTCTTTCACTTGTTTGTTTTCCTACAACGGTATCTCCGAACTCAACGGCTCCCACGATTCGGAGCGATAGCGAATTCATACGAGGACTACGAAGCGAATAATTGCATTCCTTCCAGGAGGTCGAGCGCACGCTTTCCTCGGTTTCGAATCAAGGGACAAAGATAGATCCTCGGTAACGGCAAAGGGGATAGCCTTGCTTTTGAACATTCATGTGCATATATTTTCATTAGATGTGCAATCGAAATCAGTAGGAGAGAAACTTTCATCCCTATATTTCCACTGAAATGGAATTAGCGATACCTTTGCTTTTAGTTTGAATTCATGAATCCTGTTTCTAGTGGCGAGTAACTACTACGAAAGGTACGGAAAACGGGAAAGGCAAAGCACAGGAAAGAAGAATATATTCAATAATGTCATCCTTGTTTCGGTACCGGATTCAACTTGTCGAGGCTTCTGCTCGTAACGTCACTCACTGGATCAAATCAAAGGGCTCGGTTTCTGCTCCTCGGCAAAGGCAAAGTCAATTCAATAGGAATCCGAATCCTAAAAGGCAAGACCCAAACCACCGGTCGATCAACAGTTCTTCTTTCACTTCCATCTCTTGATACCTGTTTTCTTGCTTTTCTTACCACTGCTGTAGTGAACCGCATCTCTAAGCACCGGGAGTCGTGAACCGCGCACAAGGTCCTTCTTAAACTAGAAATAAGTGAAATAATTGTTCTGGGTCACCTTGGCTTTTGTGTTCAGTAGTTAGTAGGGGAAGTTGCCCGGCTTGGTATCTCTCTTCCCTGTAGAAAACCAATCACAAGTCCCTCCTTATTTTCACTCAAAAAAGCTGGAAAAAAGAGCAAATCTCGGATAGCCTAACTTGTTTTTTTGCCCTGGAAAAGGCAGCTACTATCCCTGCTGGATTTCCAGAAAACGGAATGTACCTAGGGAACCCTATTGATCAGATCAGAGACTGAACCTAGTGATCTTTCTCCTGCTGGCAAGCATCGATACCTGTCTCCTAATGAATTGATCTTCTCTTGGGCTCTGATTCACACAATCGGAAAGCCCTTGCGATGTGGGTCACCCTTTTCCTCTATACATCTGTTCAGCAAAGGGGGCTTGCTATTCTCTGCAATTGAAGGTTGGGCCTACATATCTCTTATTTGTGTGGATCAACCATCCAACCTTTCTTCTTTCTTTCCATAAAAGCGTAGGTAGAATGCGTATAGTAATGGTAGAGCTGATGTATGGCTAAGCAGGGCTGATGGAGCTCTTGGAAAGAAGTCAGTATCCAGCTTATCCCTAGTCTAGCACTCTGCTGTGAAGTCAGAAACCCATTAACAAGCAAGGCTGTAGTGAACCTCTTCCTTAAGGGATTGTGGAATGCACACATCCCGGAATACAGTTGGGTGATCCATTAAGCTAAGCAAGAGCTATGAACAACCTAGTGACGCGGTGGCAAGCATCGATACGAGGAAGGTGATAGATCAGATACGATTTCCTTCATAGGATACTCTTTTTCCTTCGGATTGTGGAATGATAGGAAGGGCCTAATAGTAGTGATTTAGTGCGATGTGAGGTGCCCCGCGCGTGAGACTTTCTGAGGTTAAGAAAATAATAACAGGGCGGCTTTCTTAGACTCGGCTCTATAGCACTCTTTGAGTAAGTTCGTTAACGAGGTAGCAGTTCTACACGAATGAAAACAGACCTATCTTCTCTTTCTTGGGCGGGGCACCAAATTCATGTATCTTTACCAATTAACCAATTTCTTGACGCTGGGGTGGATCCTAAAGAGATACCACTTCCTCATGAATTTATCTTGAATCGGGACCTTTTGGCTCAACTTTATCCTAGTTTTGCCGAAGGAGCAACCCCTTTTTTCACTTTAAATTGGTCCAAATACGCAGAATTTCTGACTTTTCGCGGAGGACTAGATCCAGTAACCGGTGGTCTCTGGCTGACCGATATTGCGCACCATCATTTAGCTATTGCTATTCTTTTCCTAATCGCAGGTCATATGTATAGGACCAATTGGGGTATTGGCCATGGACTTCAAGATATTTTGGAGGCTCACAAGGGCCCATTTACAGGACAAGGCCATAAGGGTCTTTATGAAATCTTAACAACGTCATGGCATGCTCAATTATCTCTTAACCTAGCTATGCTAGGCTCTACAACCATTGTTGTAGCTCATCATATGTATTCTATGCCTCCCTATCCATACCTAGCTACTGACTATGGTACACAACTTTCCTTGTTCACACACCACATGTGGATTGGCGGATTTCTAATAGTCGGTGCTGCTGCACATGCAGCAATTTTTATGGTAAGAGACTATGATCCAACTACTCGATACAACGATCTATTAGATCGCGTCCTTAGACACCGCGATGCAATCATATCCCACCTTAACTGGGTATGTATATTTCTAGGTTTTCACAGTTTTGGCTTGTACATTCATAATGATACCATGAGTGCTTTAGGCCGTCCACAAGATATGTTTTCGGATACTGCCATACAATTACAACCTATCTTTGCTCAATGGGTACAAAATATCCATGCTACTGCGCCTGGCGTAACAGCTCCTGGTGCAACAACAAGTACTAGCTTAACGTGGGGAGGCGGCGAGTTAGTAGCAGTAGGTGGCAAAGTGGCTTTGTTACCTATTCCATTAGGAACCGCATATTTTTTAGTCCATCACATTCATGCATTTACCATACATGTGACTGTATTAATACTTTTGAAAGGTGTTTTATTTGCTCGGAGTTCCCGTTTGATACCCGATAAAGCAAATCTAGGTTTTCGCTTTCCTTGCGATGGGCCTGGCCGAGGGGGAACATGTCAAGTATCCGCCTGGGATCATGTTTTCTTAGGTTTATTCTGGATGTACAATGCAATTTCGGTAGTCATTTTCCATTTCAGTTGGAAAATGCAGTCGGATGTTTGGGGTACTATAAGTGATCAAGGGGTGGTAACTCATATTATAGGGGGAAACTTTGCACAGAGTTCCATTACGATTAATGGGTGGCTTCGAGATTTCTTGTGGGCACAGGCATCGCAAGTCATTCAGTCTTATGGTTCTTCATTATCTGCATATGGTCTTTTTTTCTTAGGTGCTCATTTTGTTTGGGCCTTCAGTTTAATGTTTTTATTCAGCGGCCGTGGTTATTGGCAAGAACTCATTGAATCTATCGTTTGGGCTCATAACAAATTCAAAGTTGCTCCTGCTACTCAGCCTAGAGCCTTGAGCATTATACAAGGACGTGCTGTAGGAGTAACCCATTACCTTCTGGGTGGAATTGCCACGACATGGGCATTCTTCTTAGCGAGAATTATTGCAGTAGGATAGTGGCCAGGAGGATTTGAAAGGCATTATGGAATTAAGATTTCCCAGGTTTAGCCAAGGCTTAGCTCAGGACCCCACTACTCGTACGTTTATGGGTTAACCTTATGGAGCTTGTGGGTTAACCTTGACTAGGAGATGCTTGTGGACTAACCTTGTGGATGCTAATGGGTCAGATCAAGCTTTCTCATAGTCGCAGGTGACTGTCCCAGGTACACACATCAAAATGACAAATTATGGGAGCCACACCACAGTGCCTTAAATAGAACTCCCTGTTCTTAGACCATAGGGAGTGGTCTTAGCTAGGATAATATTAATCTAAAGGGTATAAATATGGAATAACCTTATATGTCTGGTATATACATATAAGGGAAAAGGAAATGTGTGGAACTAGATCAAGTTTGATCTTCCACTTACACTGGAAGGGCAAGAACTAATGCTTATGCATATTCTTCCACGGCATATAGAAGGTTAACTACTCCAACTCGATGGCTGAGAGAAAAGTGAAATCCTAGCTTTCCCTAGAATCAGCTCTTTACTATCCTGCCCCAGGGGGTTTTTCGGAGACATTGAACCCTAGATTTAGAAGCTTTCCCAAACAAACCTTTTGACCAGGAAAAGGCATACCAAAGATTTTTGGAAAGACATATTGAAATGGAAGCTCTCGAACCTATTCCGAAGTAAGTTTAGGATGAGGTTTCCGATCCGGTTGGTGTTCCGACATCCCGAATCGAGGTGGCTCTAAACTCAGGTTTGCCTACCTCTCTAGTTACAGAGGGAGGAGAGGGGCTTCGTCTTTTTAGGTCTCTGAAAAGCCAGTTGACATGTGCGATCCAATCAAGGAGGCAGTACTTCTGCCTGAGTTCCTCTGGATCCTACTCGTCGGGATTACCGTGCTCCCGCAGGTTGTTCACCATGCGTTCCATAGCACTTTGACTTTATATCTTTTACCATCTTGGAATCATGTAGATGTAGATTGCTTTCATCGCAGGGTCATTCCTGAAGGTGGCTTGTACCAGCTCTTCGTCATCATAAATAGCAAGCCACTCCTTGTTTATTACTCCGCTTTTTCACTCTCTCATTCTTAGTTAACCATTTCATTCTATTGAATCTTTGGTACTTTGAGTTTTGAACAATAGTTAGAATTTATTATTAAGCGATCCCCCGCTTTTTGACTTCTTTCTCTCTTTCCTTGGAAAGAACAGTTGTTTATTAAGGCCGCTTTTCTAGAATCTACTTTGAAAGTGGAAAATAGGTCTCTTCTTCAATGAAGGCAGAACTATTCACTAAGCCAACAGGTTAGCGAAGGAACTTTTGCCGGTCTTGCTGCTTTAAAGCGAACGAGTCTTCCTTATTCCTATGGTCATTAGAATAACCTATTCATCCTCTTGGCCACTCTGAACTCATAGGTAGCTGTGGTTCGGTTTACCTTCTTTCGCTTTGCCTTGGGTTCGGTGGTAGTAATAGTCCTTCTTTAGCTCGCTCCTCCTTTCTTGGGTTCCCTAACTGTCTGCTATTGCTAAAGCTCAACCTATGCCTCCGGCAAAGGCAAGACGGAAAGCAAGCATTAAGTGAAGAAGCAAGTTCAATTACTCAAACGTTGGAACTTATTGTAAAACACATTCCGTCGCCCAAGTCAGATCATTGCCTACTGGCCACGAGGCTTATGAGGCCAGCGGAGGAGGTGGAGGGAAACGTATGAGATGAGGGATTTGGACTTGCTACACTTACCAGATGTGAGGTAGTGAAATGCTTTCCTTCCATAGCGAACTTTCCCATAGCCGTAGTTCCAGACTCTCCGAAGCCTATGACCAAGAGTAAGGGCACTCAGCAGGCTGCACCGATTAGAGAGAGTACGTCGTCTATTCATTCCACTCATTCCTTAACGTCCAAAGCTAAGAATTCAAAAAGTTAATAGGTGGGTAGGTGTTCTTAGGTTCGTAACATGCCTTTCTCGGAAGCCTTGTTGAATTAATGGCAAGGGAGATATTAGCTTAATGGCTTGGCTATGCTTGAGTCAGCGGAAATCATTTATGACGAATAAAATCAATCAGAGGTAGTTACCTCTCCTGTAGCCGGGTATGAGAGGTCTAGTTCGGTGAGAATAGATAGGGATAGAAAGACCATCCTGGTGCACATGCTATGGGTCTTATTGTTTGTTGGGAAAGCAAGGAAGACTAGCTTTGGCGTGGGAAGCTTACCAATTTATGCGGTGGCTACTCGATCGAGAAGAAAGAGCAGTTGTTACCCGCCTCCACTATTAAGCAGCATGAGCCACTAGACTGACTCGATATCCGTGTGTGGATCCGCCCGAAGGCAGTCGATTGGAAAAGATGAAGACAAGGAAGAGCCATTCTTCATACATAGGAGCGAGTGGTCGAAATGGAAAGCGGACAAACGGAATTCTGTACAACTATAGGGTTCGGTTCTTTCTTCTGTCCCAGGTCCTTTCTTCTCTTGCGGATCTTTCTTACTTTTATTCCTCAGCTCGCTTACAAAAACTACATATTTTTTTTTAGATATGGACCCGGGGTTCTCGCTTCTGCGCAAGCTATTTCCGAACCTGCCTGCCTTCGGGGAGATGGGTTGGGTCATACGCGGGACCTACCCCGAGGAAGGAGGCTTGAGGCGCGCTAAATACAATTGTTTTATCAACACGGGGTGGAGAAGGCATTGCAATTTCCTGCTTTTATGATTGCTTCGATTCCTCTGATTCTTCTTCTGACAGGAATTACCAATCCTTTATTGGCTATGTCATCCTCTGTTTAGTAGATGTATGGTATGGTATGGTTACTAGGTAGTGTTGCTCGATACCCGAGCTTGCACCAGTATTAGCTGGCTATTCCACTATTGCCAAAAGAATTCTGGCTATTGGCTTTCCAGCTTTCACCTCTCTGCAGCTTCTGGAGCTGCTTAAGCGCTTAACTTCTACCAAAGTGTGGTATACATTGGATGGAATTAGAGTGGGCGTGGCTACCTACATCGGGCAAGAATAGGAGTCGTATTTCGTTTTGTACCACCGAATAAGATAGCGAGAAATCAGATCAAGAATGGAACCTGTGGACCCTCCGACAGTACGAGCCCTTGTTCGCTTGGTTGCTCAACCCCTATCTCCCAGGCTACGACCTATCGCATTGCCTTCGATGAGTCTATATCGGATGGGTGTTCAAGTCTTTTGAAAAACCAGCCCATTCTAGTCTATCTGTCCCACTCTAAAGAAGATAGTGAACCTGAGGTTGTGCTGTCTCCAATCCCACGAGTCCAATAGGAAGAGCTAGTCCTCTAAAGTAAAGTAGGCGAATTATGGCTAAATAAAAGAATTCTTACTTTCACGGCCATCAAACATTCCAAGACATCTCTTCAAGACTATCCGACTCAGCTCTGCGTAGGCAGAGCCAGGAACTAGATCCGTATCCCATGATCAGTAATCTTACAATTACACAACCACCAGATCCTTTAGGTTTGCTCTTCACATCGATATAGCAACTATCCGCTTTCCCATTCCTATTGCTTTCGGTATCTGAATCTTCCTGAATTCAAGTAGAGAATACCATGGCTTTCTTCTTCTTTGATTTTCCTTGGGGATAAAAAAATGGATTTCCGACATAGCACCTGCGGCATTAGGATTCTAAGATTTAGGAGGGGAAGGCTGAGGAGAGGGATCACATGCATTGAAGCAATCTCAAGATTCAGAAACGATCAAAATAATGGTACGGGGAGAAGAAAGAGAGGAGAGTCACGAAAATAGGGTAAACGCAAAGAGACGATGAAAAGCAATCAGAGAGGAGAGGGAAGAATGACAATGGAAATCATAAAGCTCAGCGAGGAGCACATTACTCTGAATAATAATGGAGAGGGACATTAAAGGGGAAAACTGAGCAAAGAGATATAAAAATATATTCGAAAAGCTTTTCACTTCTACTTTGTTTTCTTGTTTAGATTCATTATTTCAGTGATTGAACATGGGCAGATACCTATAAGGACCCCATTTCATTGACCTTCGCCCTTTTATATCCCTCGTTAAGATATGTTATCCGACCAACTCCCACGTAGAAAACCAAGAGCAGTGAGTTACAAAACCAAGAGCAGTTAAAATCGCGTAGCTGCGTGCCCCTTTTTCTGACTAGCTTCTTGTGAAAAGCATTTCAGGCACGAGCACACCTGATGAACTCAGAAACCTACTATGGAATCAATCAACCCATCGCACCCGAGTGCTCTGCTCTCCAAGCTCTGCGCAGGTGTTTTTACATTAAAATCCCCGAACGATTTTATGCTATCAAAGTAGGTGGATTGGTCTGTGGTGCTCACTAAACCTGCTATTGGACGGGATCAGACATAGGTCTTAGATGATCTCGATCTTGAAGAAAGCATAACTAATGTCATTTTAAGAGAAAGATGGCACTATGGATTGAAGGTAGCTTTTTCTCCATATGGGAAATCAAAACTTCATTTGATTGAGCGCTATAGGTTAAGTTGGTTGGTTAGTGTATCACGACCGGGGACACCTGGCACTGACTCATTCCTGTCTTCTTCAAAACCGAAACGGATAGGTTGTCTTAAAGATCATTTCTATAGCGAGAAGGAGGAACTTTCTTACTAAGGCAACTCGTAGATTTTAAACGCATTCATCTTTCCTTTTTCTTTCACAGCTCAGTCAAACCAAGCAGTGAACAAAGTTAGTGCAAATGTGGCCATGTAGGTGCTGCAGGAAAGCAACTTGATATTGCGATCCAGATCCAGCAAGAAGTAACATTGCACTATGACTCAATCCAGTTGGAAGAATAAGCTTATATATCCCAATCCATCGGGTCTAAGTCCCCTTCCAATCAGATTCATAAACACCTAACATAACAGCAGCCCACAAGGCCTTGTTGAGGATGATCTCCTATGTGAAATTCGAGAAATTCCATTCCATTTATACGAGAAGTGCCGATCCCTTTTTTGAGAATAAAAGGGGGTTTGAGGGTGTCCCAGCCGGTTCCCATGGCCACAAAAAGCTAGCGGTTCGACTCTTGCTTGAGTTTGATAGGTGAGATATTTATTTAAGGAGGTACGTTCTATTTCTTTTCCTTTGTTTTATTCTGGCTGGATGGTGTACTAGCTTGGTTTGGCTGGCACTATTGGGTATCGTGGGCGTCTCATCCCTTGGAGGTTAGGGTATTGAAAACACATTGAATAGAGATCCGAATCGAATACAAAAGATCGGAAATGTCCGTTCGTTCTTTTCCACCTGATGACGAAGTGCCCGGTCTCAAATGTAAGTGCTTTCTGGCTAATATAGATAGCCGCCTAAAAAGCACACAGGAAAATCAAAGAAATGGATATTTAGAGCCACTTTAGAGCTCTGGCACCACTCCGTTCGACCTATCAGCTCCCCAATGCTTAACCGGACGGACTGATTCTAGAGTTCTGTTTTAGTAGAAACTTGATTGATTCGTTCCTGTATAAACAGCTAAAGGAAAGGCTTCTGATCACACACTTGTCGTCTGGGGACCGCCCACATTCATTCATTTCATTCATTCATTGTTCTGTTGTGGATTCGAACCACTAGCACAAATTTGATTTCGAGTCAAAGGGCGCTTTTTTAGGATTTCCAGTCCTTTTACCTTTCAGAACCTCTCTTTCTAAGTTATGTTTTTTTATTGTTGTCAATTTCCATTCGTTTAGTACGAGATCGCTTCACACCTCGTGGTGCTTACACCTCTCGCCTATCGAAGTTCTGTTCAAAAACCTCGTACGAGAACTTGTATAGAGAAGGATTTCCCGCGGCGCAGCAGTTCTTCCATACCAACTTAGTTGCCCGGCGCTGCTATTGGCATAACAACCGGTACACCATAGGTTGACCCAGCCCAGTCCTCTCATACTAGGGCTGGCTCCTCGCAGTTCTCCCTTTAACACCAACGGTAGATAGGAACCGAACTGTCTCATGATGTTCTAAACCCAACTCACGTACCACTTTCATCGGCGAACAACCGAACCCTTGGGACCTTCTTCAACCCCAGGATGTGATGAGTCGACATCGAGGTGCCAAACGACTCCGTCGATAAGAGATAGACTATCATGGGAACTATCAATTATCTCTTTCCTCGGCTTCCTACACGGATATAGGTATGCTAAGGGGATATGTTGTTAACTATTCCATAAGGGGAATCTCCTGCCCGAGTATTTTAGCCCCATATTTATACCTCTGACCACTCCCCCAAACATCCGGACCCCTGACCTGCCACAGATGGGAGCTAGAGGCTTGGGAACAAAGAGCAAGTGTACCGAGAGAAAGAGCACTGAAATGAACCATATCGAGCACAGGTCTCACTCTACAAGTCAAGTTCGATGAGCTCTTAGCGGACCTGTGCCTACTATCTACTAAGTGTGTGCTAGGGAAAGAAAGCAAGCTGAGCAGTTCTCACTCTGTCCAGTGACCAAGAAAGCTTAAAGAATACCGTAAAGTGATCACTGAAACCTCATACCGATTCGCCACGTGAAAGCGGGGTTAAGGTAAGGCAGGAAAGACTGGCGCCGAAAGATATATATGTTTTGAAGAGAGAGATCCGCAGGCAAAAATATTGAAGGAAGGACTGACTGAAGGAAAGACCGTAGCAAAAGCCGAAGAAGATGCGAATCAGGAAAAGGGAGACGAGTTCCAGTTGTTAGAAAGACCAGTGCCCGGAAAAGCAAGTCGGAAGGGGATCCGGATGTTCAGTGCTTAAAGAAAAAAGATAGGTGTTGCTCTGTTGTTTGCTTTGAGGTTTCCCCTAGTTGGGGAGACCGAGAAGAAAACCAGTAGGAAGGCGATCCGAAGTCTAGTGTGAAAAGAGATAGTTGCCCGCCTCTTGATGGAGAATTGAAAACATCCCAACGTATCTTTCACTAATTAAGTAGTAGTGAGGCGTCGGTACGTCAGCTGGAGAAGAATGCTTGCTTTTCGTATCACTGGTGTAGTGATTGACACGGTCTTCGCATATTGAACAACCTAAGAGTGGAAACACCTTAATCGCTTCTCCAAGCTTATCTATATATATTTCTCGATGGAAGCAGAAGGAAAGGCTTAAAGAAGGTGACAAGAAGAGAAACTTATTAGTTCGTCGTAGCCAACTTATCATTCCAATGAGAGGTCGAAGTACGATAGAAGTTATTGATACCGATTTAGGCGAGCAGCATAGCCTGGCAGAGCCAGAGGAAGAAGTCCGTCTTGTTAGCGAGTTAGCGAGTAGTTTCCTTTAGACGATTTCCGCGAGCATACTAGCTTTTCACGAACGCAGAGGAGAAAGAAAACCAACAACCAATAGGGTGAGGCAACTAACTACCAATCCTTTTATTGAATAGCCGCGGCGTGGGTAAACATAAAGAAGCCACAGAAGAAATCAAGCCAAAGGCTTCTCACTTTCTAAAGTAGTAAAAAGTGGATCCCCGCTTCGAGGCGCTTGGCGTAGATCTTTGAAAATCGTCAATCGGGTGAGCCAGCTATTATTGAGGGAGGCCAGGTCTACATACGTAATATCAAGTTGCTCTAGTTGCGTGTCTTTCGTACGGAAAGATGGGTGTTTTTATCCAAGCAAGGGAATAGAATAGGTAACAACCCCCCCCCTCACATCAAGCCTGTACGCTAGCTACCAACATATACTATGGAGTCCATGGCTACCTCCGCGGATGGAAGACCGTAGATTTTTCACTTTCGCTGAAGAGTTGAACTCTGACTGAAAGGACTTGACACATTGCCAAGGCGATTTTATTAGCCAGCTGTGGGATAGAGATCTGCGGTAAACGAGCGATAGCCTCTAAAGAGTGCCGAAATAGGATTGGTTCCTTTTTCTAAAGATCCGAGACTGGTGAACGTATTGCATAATTTAAAGAAGCCCATTTCATTAGAGGGAGGGAGCCCTTCCTACCTTTCTTTATTTAAGTGCTAGTGTCAAATGAGACAGTTGCCCGCCTTGGAGGGGTTGTAGCGAAAGCTCCGAAGTCCACTTCTTTACCAACTTGAATTCATAAGGAGACCGAACTCTATTCATGCTCAAGTGAACCACGGGTGATGATATTCCGCTGTTCTGAAATCAAATAGGAAACGGATGGCGCTTGAGTTTTTGATCTCGCAAGCAAGGAAATCTATCTTTATTCCGTGGGTCAGGGAGCCTGTTATGAGTTGGCTTTGGGACAAGCCCTGTTTCTTTAGACGAATCTGCCCTAGAACTCACTTTTGAAACCCGTTGAAGGAAATCCCGATAAAGAGAGGGAATGTGCTATAAAGCTTCCATTTTTCTTCTACACATTATACGTTACTCATTGGGTTGATAACAGAGGATAGATCGCGTCAATTCACTAAAGAAAAACTGCTTTTCCTGAGATTTCTGGCCCGATACCTTCCTGCCGATCCGGAACGGCGGATTCAGCTTCAATCCGAGGGCTTCCTGTGGCTGTTTCTGATTGACATGCCTGTTTCAAAGTGCAGTTCTCCAGGTCACAAGAGATAGAGATAGAAATGATCCCTGGCCGAGTCTAAGATCTTGGGTTGTTGGGATAGGATTGCTTGATTCCAGTTGTGAGTGGTTGATCAATCTTTTCTTTGACTGGTCTGCCGGATCACTTCCACTGAGTCCTGAAACCTTTACTTAGAACTTATATGTAAATTCTGCCACTGATCCCCATTTCTACAGCTTGCTTTTAGTTGACGGTTAGGTTAGTTCGTCTACCCACACTGGACTGGCATCAACAACGACTACTCGAACTAGTCGTCCATCAACAACAACAACTACTCGGATTAGTAACATTCCTCAGAAATAACATATATCGAAGTCGAAGGAAGAGCGGAAACCTGCTTCCCCAGAAACACAGCTGTGCTTCACTTCCTTGCCCAGAGACCAGAATATGGATTTGGAAAATGAACTTGCTCTTGATCCTCGGTCGATGGTTGATAGCTAGGCTTTCAGGGAATCAGAAGTTGTGATAATAGGCCGGCCAGTCCGGAACGTAGAGCAGATCTATCGGAGAACAGGGAGCAGGAAATTCTTGCTTGAATGCCCGGGGCAAGCTCCAGCAGATACAACAGATCCATATCCATAAACAAGAATGAAAAGCGGATTTCGATTAGTGAATGGATGCTATCCTGACCTGGCAAGAGATCCTGATCATTACGAGATGCTAATTTTAAACCTCCAATGCCTTAGAGCAGCAAATCCATCAACCCCGGACAAGAAAATCAAACAAAGTAGTGGCCAGGCTCAAGAATGGGAAAGTCAAGTTCTAGTACGGCTATCGCGATGTGGCCAATGGATAATAAATAACTTGCTAACCCAACCCAGCAATCAAACAGATGCTAGCAACGGCTTTCGCGCTAGAAAACCAAGCCTTGGATCTCCACATAGAAGACAATTCATTCCAATACCAATGAAGCTAAGGCAATAAAGCAAAGGCAAGTTCCAATTATGTAGTGTAGTCGCTCTCATCCCCAAAAGGAAAGAAGATTTTTGGATTTCACCCACTATTCGTTCCCTCTATCCGAACGACACCACTGATCCGATGCCAACTCTTTTAATTGACATTAGTAACATTTTCCACACTTGCTTCTGTTCTCCAATTCCTATTCTCATTCCAATTCTCATCCCATCCCTCGAGATAGCCGGGCCAGTGATTCTCTTTAAGGATCGAACTATAGCAATAGCAAACAAACCGAGCGAGGAAGCTTACTTACCAGGGATGGATACCAGTTCAGATGGATTTCCGTATTCACTTATGAGGCTCGAATCTCCTCTTCCACACTGGCAGCACCTAAGTGAAACAGAAGTTTTCTTATCAGCGGACTGGGTATCGAGGTCAAATAGCAGTACGTACTGGCAGCCTCCCGATGTGGGGTTCCAGGGCAGAGGTCAGAGAATCTATATGGTCGGTGTCTACGCATGCTTGAATTCCATATCCATAGCTGTCAAAATGACGTTAGTAGGATCATCGGTCGGGAGTCAAGTCAAGGGAGTGAAGTTGAGGGAAAAGCTCTTTCTCTCCAAGTTTGAGCACTGGCCTAAAACTGGATCAAAGATTGGAATCCGGAATCCAAGTCTCTTCTTTCTTATACGAGTTTATTTCTTAGTAGAGTAATGTTTCCCTTTCCTTGACTGTCTTCCCGGAGAGATTCCTTGATTTCGGTATTTCACTACTCTAGTTGGAGTAACGTCCCTTGCTATCTTCATTCTGACCTTGCCCTAGCGGCGCACAGTGACAAATCGAGTTCAGGTTCTGATCTGGCTCGTACACTAAACCTTACCAGTAGCTCTTGCTCTTGCAGCAACTGTTGCACTACAAGCACAAGCTATTCTTCTAACTTGCTTGACACACTGATGGACCTTGACACACTGATGGAACAATGCGGCCGACTCACTCACCTGCCGCCCTTTAGTAGGAATCTGAAGAGGAAGGAGCCTTAGCTGCTTCTATTCTATGCAATTCTCTTCTCATCCCTGCGCCTGCTCGGCACATAAACTAACAATCCTGCTACTTCTCCTTACAACAACTGCTGAAGCTGAGAGGCTAGGGGACTCGGGTCAGGGCGGGATGAGTGCTGCTATATGGTTTGAACCCTCTATCTGTAGATCATTCCTTTTACTGATTTCTAGCTTTTCGGAGGCACAAGTAGTTGATCACTTAGACGTACGAGATTCTGAAAGGATTGTTCTCTCTAGGCACATCTTAGGAAGGATTCCGTGTCCCTCCAACTCCATCCATTGGGCGGCGTCTTTTCATCCGGAGAAGCTGTCGAAGCGATAGCCATGTCTGATCCCCGTATCTGTGAAAGAGCAAGGTCTTCCTAGTGGAGTCTAGAAAAAGAGCCGGGTATTCTGAGTGGAGTCTGGAATGAGACCTGCTGCCTCTGGCTTGACCATTAGCTGCTCTATCTGTTATTGGCATGGCATTCCTGAACCCATAGAAAAAGAAGGATTAGGAGACGTCCATCGAAATAGACTAGGAGGCCTCTCACTAGCGCTATATAAGCTGCCGGATTCCCTTTCACTTAAAGCCATTCCAACAATCTATTCGTCGTAAGCCCTTCTAGCAGCAATCCAAACGTCCCTCCATCTGCATCTCCCTAACAGTCTCTGCACGTGGATCTCTTCTACTAGTGATTCAATTGGGGCCAATCCTGCCGCATCCACTTCCTTCTATCAATTAGTGGAATCCCCAAAAGCGGAAGAAGTTCTTTGCGCTAAATACCTTCTTTGCAAGCCGTGGTCCCACAACGGACCGAAATGGCCATCAGAAAGCAGATTCATTTTATGATAGAAAAAGAATCTGCTTTCTTCTGGCACATGTATTTCTGAAAGGACTCCATCTTTGGAAAAGCTCGTTTGCACCTTGCATCGAATTAAACCACTCCTTTCACCGCGGATAAAGACTTGGTGGGTGGGGATGAGACGCTAAGGTAGGGTTCGGTCTGGATGAAACTATCTTTAACACGAGCTTCTTCCTTGTGCGAAGTACCAACTTATTGGAATTCAGCATTGCATATTCACTACCGAGATCTCTTATAAGTTTTGGGACCAGAATGAATTCTTCCTACAGACGCCGTAAAGGGTGCGGTTTAGCAACCAAGCGTACAATGACCGAAACCAACAGCTCCATCATTTCTGAGAACTTCTCTCTCGCATAGAGGAGATCTTGGCACTACTTTATGTGTTCAATCCAGGGAGCCGCCCTCTTCTTCATATCTTGCTTGATATTGGTTTCATAATGAAAAGAGGAAGGAGTGTCGAAGCGATGTCGCTTCTCTGCTCTCAGCTATTTGCTCGAGATGATGTGATCTGATCGATCAGTCTAGAATCTGTAACCAATTGGCTAAGTCGCTAAGTCATTGCGGACACTTGCCATCCTCTCATATCGAAAGACGAACAACGACTTCCGGGGTAAAACGGAGGGCTAAAACCTGAGCCTCTTTTTCCATCCCAGGGGGTAGCGATTTCAAGAGTACTTGGTTTAAAACTTCCAGTTTATTCAAGTAGTTTCACTCGATGAAAAATGCATGTAAAATTCATTCTATTGCTGATTCTCTGTCAGGTATATACTAAAGGAAGGAAAATCAACCGAGACCCCGTTAGTAGCGGCGAGCGAGAGCGGAACAAGGGTTTTCATCAAAAGAAATCCGAAGCGGTTTCATTCGATTTGTTGTGGATTGGATGATGGAAAAACCAGCAAGCAGCAAGCGTAGTTAGAAAAGTTGCCGTAGCGCGCCCTACGGAGTTGTACAAAGTCAGCAACCGTTTTGGGGCGCAAGCATAGGCAACACAGGACTGATGACGGGGTGGGATTTGGAATTGGAATTGGAAGGTTTGACAGCCAAGGAGCGGCAAATAAGTCACGCTTCGACATAGCTGAAGCTCTAGGTGAATAATCTCTTTCTTAAAAATCAAAACGAAAATCAAAATGACAAATCTGGTTCGATGGCTCTTCGGTGGGAACCTACTAACTGGGGTTTTTTGGGGGGTTATTCTAATAGTTCTAGTAGCAACCGCTTTAGTATTTTTGGTTTCCGTTTCTTTCTCTGGCTCTTGGATAGCACCAGAACAACTTTTCGAATGGCTTCTCTCGCTTTCACAGTATGTTTATCACATTCTTAGGGCCATTTTGGAAGAAACCTGGAATGGACGTGACCGCTGTGCGACCATGGGAGGGACGGAACTGGAAAGTCCTGCCCGTTCGGGGGATAAAACGTACAAAGCCCCACACGTGAATCTAATGCTATCATCATCTAGTGATAGCGTTAACCAAGGGGGTGGGAGCAATGAAACTCCTTTAACTATTGACTTGAACCGACCGGCTCAGGATCAGGAAGATATTCGGCAATATGCCGAATCAATCAAGGACTTTAGAATTGACGAGCAATTTGAGAGTTTCAAAAACAATCAATTCACTAAACCGCTCTATGATAAATTATGTGCCTACGTGGGAGATGCGGAGGCTGTAAAAAACACATGCATACGAGAAATCTCGGAGAACTTTCATTCAACAGACGCTGGGTTAATTGATTTCGTCAAGCAGACGGATGACAGTGAAGGGCAAAGAAGAGTGATATTTGATCTTATCAACCTTCATTTTAAGGATGAGCTAGAGAAACTCCCACCCGAACTCCAACAAAATGAAAATCAAGAGGACGACGGGGAGGGATAATGAAACAAACTACTAGCAACCCGCAGAAATAACGCTCATATCTAGTTCTAGTTAGATGGTCATTTTACACAATGAATTTACAAGCTAATGAAAATGGGAATCGAAATTATGATTCTAGGAGGACGACAGATCACGATCTACTAAAAGGAGACATTGTTGGTGGTTCGAATCCACCTCGTGAGAAAGACTGAGCTGAGCTATTTCTTACTTTTCTAGCTTGAATGAGACAAAGCCGAGGGTTCGGTCATACAAAGGAGCAATTCTCTTGTGCAAAGGCTAGTTTCGAGTGAATTAACGCACCCCCATTTAATAAGTGCTTTGCAAGCGATATGAAGTAAGATTCCTCTTCCCCCTACGCACGAGTGAAAAGCTAGGCTAGTTTTGAAAGAAATGAAACAGAGAAATGTTGGGCGCCAAAGCCCACAGCAAATAGGAATGCAGATGGAAATAAAGTATCTTTGGGAAAACGGGATCCACATTCTAGGAACGGTCATGCAAATGAGAAAAAGGCATAGGTTTCTTACTCCACTGAGCACACTACATTAGGGAAAAGCAGTTTAGCATCAATAAATAATTAGGATAGGATGGACCTTTTCACAAAGAAAGTAGAAGCAAAAACAGTATCAATTTCTACTCCGCATTCGCATGAACCTTTGGTGGTATCCTTCAAATCTTCTTCCTAGCTCTGACCGGGTTGCGTAAAGACCCCTAGAGACACCTCCTCATGCAGGCAGCTAGTGTTTCTTCTTCTTTTTAAACAATAGAGATTATCACGCCCAAGCCATAAAAAATAGAGAGTTGAAATGCCAGTTTTGAAAGAATTGGCACTAAGTAAGAGGTGATCTGCTTTTGGCCTTGTATCGGGCAGCGGGACGTTATGAAGGGCAGCTAAAACATGACTCTTGCGATGCTGAATCATCGATTGATAGAGGTGCTGAGAGGGCTGTGACTGCAGTAGCCTCACTTCACTTTTTGCCACCATCACTAGTACGTGGGGTCCCGAAAACCAAACAAAGAATAAAATGCACGCACGAGTTGGTGGATTGGGTTAAGCATCTAACTAACTAGATTCCTTACTCCCAGCGATGACCTATAATAGAATATGAAAAGCAATGTTTCCCTTAATCTCCTCCCATCTGGATAGATAAATCAAGGTCATGCGTAGCTCGTATAAAAAACTAGAAATGAATTATTGCCCTCTGGCGAAAGGAAAAGATTGTTGGTACGAAAGCCGCTATTACACCACTTGAGGGCTGAACCAACCTCATGCTCCATCAGATACAAGAAACAGCCCAACTCTGAGCTTATCGATCTGAAATGCACTTTTCAACCAATGCCTTAGCGAGAGAATGGAGGAGTAGACGCCTCTTCTTATAGATGGACTATGTTTTCTCTTTTTATATGATTATTCGAGTTAGGTGGTTGAGATGCTTCTACAGGGTGGTTCTTGATAGGGCAGCTTCTAATACAATCAGTTAAAGACGTAGTGTATCTACTTTAAATCGAATGAAAAGGAATGCACTCCCTTTCTTTGGTCGGGGTTCGCCATTCGATGCCTCAACCAAAGGGATTATTGGAGGTGGTAGTATGAGCCAAGATAGCCGTGAGATACGTTAAGCTGCTAATATGTCCATCTTTGTATCCATACGGAGGGAGAAGGGAAGGCCCATTGATCCTCTTATGAGTCGCTTAACTAAAGCTCGAACGATGTCCCTTCTGGTTCGCCCGAGATTCCTGTAATAATGCTTGATCCATAGTAACGTAAGTAGAAATGGGGAGGTCGAAGCTAGCGGTCAAGCTGCTCCATTAGACCCGAAGCTTTCTTCTTATCCCTTTTGTCTTCTTACGTAGGA
This sequence comes from Triticum aestivum, assembly GCF_018294505.1. Taxonomy (NCBI): domain Eukaryota; kingdom Viridiplantae; phylum Streptophyta; class Magnoliopsida; order Poales; family Poaceae; genus Triticum; species Triticum aestivum. Next base: position 400,971,201 of record NC_057810.1, on the reverse strand, counting down.
TGATTTCATCCGAGTGTGTGTAAGGCGGGTGGCATTCTTTGCCATAAGCTCTAAGCAACCACCTACTTGTAATATGGTATCCTTTCTCTCTTCCTGGGACTTGAGGGGAGGTTAGTACCGCGAATAAAGTAGTACTCGCTACCCAGCCAGTCATCTACTTGACAAGTTTGGAAAGAATCTCTCGGAAAAGAGAGCGCAATCTCTCTTTGCTTGTGCCACCCGGGCGGAAGATATATCTGAGTCGAGCTCGTCGAAGAAGAAACTGCTACTGACATCCAGGGATGAGGGCTCAGATCAGAGTGAACAAACAGTGCGAAAGAGACTGAGAAGGGGAAGCATGCGCCCGAAAGGGGGGCCATTGCTCCATGTATAATATAACTCGGGATGTTTCACTATATTATATCCCCATTGCTAAACGCAATAGGAAGGGAAAGAAACGTTTCTCCTTCTACACATTTATGAAAATAAATGGCTTCCCGTCGCTCACAGCAGCTTCTCTAGTTTAATTATCGCCAAAAACAAAGGAAATCGACTTAGTCGCTCGCTTGTACCTCCATTTCCAATGGCTAATTTACGCATGTTGTACTTCTCCATAGTTTGCTCGAATCGAACTTGTCCGTACCGACATAATCAGTATCTCCCGGACTACCAAGGCAAAAAAACCCAGTAAACTAGTGACTTGAATCATACTTCCTTCCTCTTTGATTGAGGAAACCTAACTACAGGAACTGCTTAAGTCAAGAACAAACAGATGGAGTATTTCTTCCTTTCGAACTATAAAAAGTTAGGCTACAGCAAGCGCAAGTCATCCCCTTGCGAAGTGCAAAACAAGGGAAATCTGACTTCATAAAAACAAGTTGAGCTATCGTTCCCTTCATTGACCTACTAACTCGTGATACAGCGCGCGTTTCTTCCTCAGAATCTCATTTCAAAAGGCATGAACCATCCCCTAACTTGGAAGGGGACAGGAACAGAAGACAAGTGTTAAGCAAGCCTTGTTTCCTACTTGCTGACCCTAGAACAACAAGAGGCAACAGGCTTGCTTAACACTCGAACAAGAGGAAATCGCTTCGTCTTTTTGCCCTTGGCGCGCCTTCTACTTCTGTCGGCACAACTACGTATTTTTTAGAATAGTGCTTTGCTCGGTCCTGCTTTGGACCTATGATCCACGGGTGATTAATCAGCATCTACAGCTTTCGCTTTGGGTCGGGAATTTGGAGAGATTGGCTCTATAGAAAGGGAAGCGAGTCTTTGAACTATGTTAGCGCCGAGGGTTCACTAAACCTACTGTCCTTCTGACTTTCGTGTTTCGTAACTCATTAGATTCCTAGCTTTTTAGCGGGGGCTTTGTAAGAGAAATAGCTAGATCTGTAACAATCAAAATAAGTCGGGGTTCAGTTCATTAGAGCAAGGAGAAAGTTCACTAGATAGACAGGTTGGACAATGAGGGCTTTTACTCTCCCTATCTCGAGTAGGATCATTGAAAAGAAAGAAAAGGAATGGTTTCTTCAACTGGCTTGTGCCACAGCTCATAGCTCGAATCGGGATTGGAAAAACGGAAGGAAAGTAAGGCGCTAGAGCCTCTGATGAGGAAGACCTCGGATCTTTCAGAAGGAATAGGCCTACCTGCTTTAGCTTTTATGGTTCACCGCGGTCTTCTTCTTCCTAGCCCAAGGCGGTTTCTCTCTCAAACTGAGTCAAATCCGTAAAATTGTAATGAAGAGGAAAGCAGCGGCTTTGACTCTCTCACCTAACAGGTCGGTATTCATGTCCACCAGAATTGTCTACTGATTGGCTGTAGTTTACTTCCCGATCAGAAGGATCCGAATCCTGTTTAATAAAGACCCATTGCCACCTAGGTATCCTTTATCTTCTCTCGTTCCTCTTTGGACAAAGGTTTCAAACCACCAACTCTTTAGAAATCTCTGAGGAGTATGCATCTGGGTAAAGCAATGAATAGGATGTAGATGAAGCCCGGTATGACTCAACGTTTTCACTTTTTGCAAGGTCTGATGATCAACGAGCTAAAAAAAAGGGGGGGTATGCGCGCGGGTACCGGTGCAGTTAATAATTGAGGTCAGTCGACCAGGATCTTATGACTCTTGTCCCTTTCAAACTTAATAGATTAGAGGATTCTAGCGATCCAGGCGAGTAAAATGAAGCAGACGTGGCAGCCGCAGGCAATGATCCAATACCTTTCGTTCTCTTTAGCACTCATTTCTAATTCCTTTAGCTTGGATCTTTTGAATCTGGATAGTTATGAGTACAAAACTCAATAATCTTTCCTAGGATCCCGTGAGGAAGAAGCAAAAGCAGCTGTGGACGATGCTGGAGGCAAGCCTGCAATGTGGGATTATGAAGCCTACTTAGTTCAGAACTTTTGTGATGATGAGCAATCACATGCATACGCAGAACCTAAAATCTTAGGTGGTGTGACCAGATCAAATAAGTTTTGCTGCTTAATGCTCATTTTATTTTGTTTTGGCAAAAGAAAGACATGCTGATGCAAATGATCGAGCGAAGGATTACGTACAAAGATTTCTCCTTGCTTTTCGGTGGTTGCTGAATCCTACTGGGTAGGGTAGACCAAGATGTTTGACTCGAGGACTCTTCCTACTATTCCAGATTCCATTTCAATGGTAGCTTCTTGGTAGACTTACTTTCTATGGTACACAATCCAGTCAATAAACCTGGCTCATAGGACTTTACAAGTGATCGTGCATCTGCCACTCCTATGCCTTCTTTTCCTCGTCCCGATTTGAACTATGTTAATAATTTTGCTAGATCGGACCATAAAATGGAATTGAGCAGGCATCCCTTGGTCCAATAGATATTTCCTTATGTATGATAGAACTTAGGTGCACCCCAACTTGGGGCTAGCGAGCATGTCTCTCATCTTCCTAGTAAGCACGTCCTAGGTGCATTAACGGCTGAACAGTCTCACTATTCGATGAACTAGGGTGGGCCAGGGAACTCGTAGCTTATGCACGCGCACGAGGCATGAAAAAGGAGGAAAGTCATTACATAGGAAAGGAGCACACGCCATAGAGGAATTATCATGTTATGCCTGGTAAAGAAGCACACTGACTTCAGAAGAAAGAAAAGAAGTCATCCCAGTCATCTACTATTTTCTGCCACTCAAATCCTGATGGATTGAAGAGGAATGGAGCGAATAGCCAAGTGATAACCAAGAACCCTGAAAGGGCGCGGGAAGAGCCCAAGGTTATCCCAATTCCTATGATCCTCGTAAAAAGAGAGGATGGATTGAGATACCCCTTTGCTAACTCCATAGTTAGGAGAGGTGCGTCTGCGGTGAGCATAAGAAGATTGCCCTGATAATGGAATTCCGGATCCGCCGGGGTGAGTGATTTTCTTAGGACTGTCAAAAGAGCTCAAGTTTGGCTGATAGCGAACTCCACCAAACGTGATACCCTCCCCAATGGGGGATTGACCCGAGTATTTAGTCATATTCTTCTTAGGAGGCTCCCTTCAGCTTGTGAATCTATTCTAGGATCAATGCATATACTCAGACAGGTTCGATCTGGCTTAAGCTTCAATCCGTCTAAATAGTGTAGCGAGGGACTGGATAGAATTTCCTATTTGGATACCAAACCACGATCAAAGGTTGTAGCTAACGGCTTTTTAGTTAAAGCGCACTAATACGATACGAACTTTCTTCCATAGGCCGATATGCTCATACTAAGTGCTGTAATCTCTCATTCATGCGCATTAAGGAAATTGTAAAGAAGAAAGTCAAACGCTCTACGCCTCGTCGAATAAGAGTGTTTCCGGATCATATCTATTCTTCTCGGGTACTCTTTCTTAATGAGAAAATCATAACTTGATCCGATCTTTATGTCGCACAGTGGTGTCCCAGGCTAGGGCTGCAGGTCCAGCATAAGAATCTAAACTAAAAAAGTATGTTTACGTGGTCCATAAATAATGGTGACAGAAATCCCTCCTACTGCGCCTCAACTTGGACTGGAGCGTCTCTAGGTATTGAATTAAAGAACGGGTTTCGCTTTGCTTTGGGGGGAGTCCTGGTGGGGAGATATGCTAGCAGGTAATGGCTCAGCTTCTACTTAAAAAGCGTTTTAAGCGGGTTTCCTTATTTATTTGCGGGTCTCTCGTACAAGATTCTATCAGTTACAGCGGATTCAAGGGATGGAGCCAGATCTACTATCCGCTTGCTGTCCCTAAGCTGATAATTGCCCGAGCCTATTTGTTTTTTTCCGGGGAGGGGCACATAGCGATAGATACTTTAGAAACCTATCACTAAGAAGCGGGCTCACTGAAAACCAAACTGTTCGTATTTCTTTAAAACGCTGCTGCCCTAGTCGGGGGTCTGTCTATAGAAGAAGGGAATCCAGAGGAAGAAGCAGCTCCCCGAAGGAATCCTTCTAACTACCACCTACCTACCTCCCGCTTTTGTTCGGACAAGGCGAGTTTCCTAAGATTCACCCACCGCGGATACACTAAGCGTTCTTCCCGTTGGTAAATCTGATTCTTGCAAATCAACATCAGACTTAGAAGCTTCATGGGGTCTGGTCTCGCCATTTGGCAATTTAAGCCAAACAAAATACAGTACAGAGGTTATAACCAATACACAAGCAGGCGTGAACCAGTCAGAAATTAGAATGGAGAAGTAGACACAGAAGAGGAGGTGTTGGGACAGTATCGATAGCCGCCTTTTCACTTATTGCTAGGAGTGATTGTGAGAGAATACATAACATAGGTGAAAGCCAAAAGGCATATATGACCCGCTCAGCCCAATGGAAGTGATTTGAAACTGACGTTTCTTTAGAATTCGATTAAGAATAAGAACATAGACCGGCTTCTAGAAAAAGAGACGTGCCCTCTTCTCTATCTGTAGATTCAGGAGCAACATGCTGGTTCCTTTTGTCATAATACCTAACGGCTGTGGGCAGAATGAATGAAAAAGCAGATGAAAGACACTATACATACCAATAGAATGAGAAATATAGAATAAAGCTAGGTGACGTCACGGCATTTGAGAACCAATTGCTTCTTTTGCTTTTCACCAACCTTCATGTACAATCTTATTTCGTATTGGAGTACAGCCTATCGTAGGCCCAGCAAAGGCAAGACGGAAAGCAAGCATTAAGTGAAGAAGCAAGGTCCAAACAAAGTAGTGAAAGATTGACATTGAAAAGCTTCTCCATGTCTATATCTGTCCGATGGACCAAGTTCAAAGGAAACGGCTTCTCTACTGCATCAAAAAACCAATCCAAGCCTGAAAAGGAGAGTTGCGGTTAACGATTCCTATAAATTGAGAAAGAAGCATGTTCTTCATGCCCAAGGATAAAGTAGATGGAACCAGTTCTCTAACCTTCTTTTTGTAGCAGATACTGCATAAAGTTTACCTGCCTTGTAAGGCTTTTGTAGGATTAATCAAATTTTCTTTTTCTCGTTCTATCTCAGAGTATCCATTCATTCGATCTTGCTATCCGCTCTCAATTGAATCCCTTCTCTGTTGTCGACAGGTGTGTCCGCATCAGGACCAGAATCACGGTCTAGTACCTCCGTACTCGAATACCTCCTACTTTATTAATTAGGAAGTGAAGTAGGGAAGTGTTTCCTATTCAAAGTACAGTGCCTTTGGTACATTGGTGCATTGGGGATTTCCAGGTAGCAGGTCGGTTGAGTGAGGGCTCCATCCATAACAGATATAGCTAGCGCACAGGATCTCCCTTCTGCGAACAAAAGGACAAAAGAGCCGGGTCGGGCGTTGATTCGCCGTTGCTATCAGTCGGTCTACTCGTGCCTGCTGCTTACTTTCTCGATCGATGGAATCGGTGATTCAAAAACCTAACATCCGTAAGGAGTCTCAATCGTAGCTCACTCGTTGCCTTACTCTCCCACAAGATCACACTAAATACAATAGGTGCGTGATCTACTAGATTCTTATAGAATAAATTTATAACCTTAGTTGATAGACAGGAACCACCATCCCATAACAAAAAAGGGGGGCGAAGGTTATTTTGTACCAATGAAGACGGATTTCTCTCTCGAGCTGCTCAAAGATCTTTAAGTGGCTTACGAGGTAGACTTGATCATGATCCATATCCAACCTTCTCCCATCTGCTTCTGTCTCTAAAGATTAGAGTCATCGACGCGATTCCAGTCCAGTGCTGATAAAATCCTGCTGTCCAGTTCGGGAAAGCAAGTGATTGATTAGTTCCATTGGTCTATTGGCTTCAGCTTCCTTTGCGCAAACCAACACCTATTTGGATTCGCTTGAGAAGAGCGCATTCTTGAGATGCTAAGGGCTGGCCAAAGGGTTAACTAAACTAATAAGATCTCTTCTTCCTTCTCTTTTATGCTTCAGCGAATCGACTTCTTCTCGATGATGGACATTCCACAGGCATTTCTAGAGTAAGATTCATGTGCAGCCTTTCTCGATCGTTTCTTATTCTCGAATAGAAGATGATAAGATGCATACCCCCTCCTCATTAACTATGTTACTTATTTCCTCACAGCCTCTTGATGCAAAAAACCTATTCTTTCAAGGAAAAGACCTTTCTAATTCAGTGTAGTTTTTCACTGACTATTCTAGTGTAGTTTGACTCAAGTATACGTTTTCTGAAGTCTCAGATTGCATGCATTTCTTAAACAGTATTGCACACTACTAACTAAAAAACTAGTACTTTACTGACAGGAAGTTAATAAGTATATAATATGCAAACAATCCCTCGCTTGGTAGTTTCCTTTCTTTCCTACCACGCAATCAATCTCTTGCTTACTTAAAACTCTAGTTTTGTCGGACAACCTTGCTTCTTTCTTATAGCAAAGTGCTGAATCCATAAGCTTTCGTCGGAGCCTGCCACCAATCAGTCTAAATTAGTTACTTAATTCCTTAACTACCTAGCTTGCAGAGAATAAAGTAGGCTTTGGCTGAGATACGTAAAGGAGGAATAGTCAACTATACTCCGAATGTGCTTTGAGCAGACAGATATGTAGGTTGCTAGGAAGGAGGTAAGCGCTTGTCTTTCTGATGTCAAGAAGTAAGAAGAGGTAAAACTCCTAAAAAACAACTTGATCTATGTTGAAAGTTTATGTCAGCAAGCAAAGAGATTGCCTAGGGCGAAAGAAAATAAAAAAGATAATAAGAAAATAAGTGTTTCAAGCCTAAGCAAAAGATAGAATGTTGTATTGCCATAACCTATGTACTTAAGCGAACTAGCGAAGAAAGGCGAAGAATGGCTTTGTTCAAGCCCAAGTCAAAATCTATCTCTGATAAAGCATTCAATCTTTCATCTTTATATTCATTATCTGCAAGTTTCGAGTCCTTCTTTCACTTTCTCCTTCCGGCACTTTTTAGTCATAGTAAAGATGTGCTGTAAGGATCAAGAGTGTACCTTATTTGTTTTAAATTCTGCTTCGCTTTCATCAGCCTTATTATGGGTTTGCCTGAGGGAAGCCTTATATTCGATATACTCCCCTCCCTTTAATATTATTCTATTTAATGCAAGAGTAAGGATAGACGTCTTATTCTTCAGTGTTGAGATAGAATGACTGTAGACCCTCTTCTCTCTTTTAGTTAGCCTTACTTATTCCAATTCCTAATCTAGCCATGCCCTAAAGAAAGTGAATTCCAATCATTATCCAGGCAAACCCTATGATTGGAATAAGGGGTGAGAGAAAAGTGAAATCCTAGCTTTCCCTAGAATCAGCTCTTTACTATCCTGCCCCAGGGGGTTTAGAAGCTCCCCAACTATAGGGGTTTTGTAGCAGCCCAGCAGCATCCGTGTGACAGAGAGTCATATTAAATCTATTGAATTCCACCTCTGCACCTCTTTCTTGGGGCATAGGTGAACCTATATTTGATAGTAGAGCGTATGCTAAATCCCCAACCCTCATGATGCACTTCGTTTGATTCATTCCGCTTATCTTACCACTTAGAGCTTTCAAACCCTTTTCTTAGCGTTGCGGTAATATGTTGTTATTTATAAATACGAATGGTATGTTTAATAGCTCGCATATGTGTGTTTCAGATTCTATAGTACTCGGTTCTTCTGTTCGACGAGTTCTTATTTTCCTAGGTCTAATAATATGTTTACTGGTTCGTTTTCACCGGCGGAGGCAGCTAGAAATCCTGTTTTGTCAGTAGGTTGGCGTACAAGGAGCTTAAAGGTGATGGATAAGGCTTTCACCCATCCGATATTGAGTAATCCGTTAATCGATCCCCAAGGAAGGGTACTTGTATCTATAGCACATTGGTGTTTCAAGCAGGCCAGCCCACTCTTAACAACAATGCAATCAGTCCATTCACTCAAAACCGGAACCACACTCAAAGTTAAGGTCAATACTCCATTTATACATACAAGCCTCGACAGAGGGGAAGCACCTACAGCATAATCACTCATGAACACATATTGACTCACTTCTAGATAGATTAGTTGATTCACAATGCCCGCAGATACCTATATATGTTATTTAACCTTTTTATTGGAATATGTTTATCTAAGGCAGATCGAACTAGTCTTAATATATGGAAGATCTTGGGGACAAGGAGCTTAAACGTTATCGATCGACATATTGGCTCGATCGAGGCCCAGGCTCTGCCCTCCGAGCACTTAAGCATGCATCCGGATTCGGGCTCTGGGCTTGCTCATCAATATGTCAGTGTGGCAAGTGCTTAATGTAGCATTCTTGTCAAGGACTTCCCAATGTTTAAATAGAGTCTAGGGATCTGCAGGCTTGTATTGGGAATGTCATCCGCTTCCAGCGTGCGGTTGACCGGGCTGCCATCACAATAATCTAGGGTTTGCATATGCTCTAGCATTCATTCTTGTTCTTGGTCTTGCTTGTTCTCCCTGGATCTCACTGCTTCCTTCCTACCCCCGGTAGCAAAAGTCACGAGATTAGTTATTTAAACGGGCCTTCTGCCTTGGATTGCTTTGGCCCATTTGACTGGATTCCCAGTATGGCACCTTGCCCATAAAAGCTAACTACTAACTTCGGTGAAGGAAGAAGCAAGTTCCAAGAGAAGTGAAGTCATCAACCTGGTATTAGTTTGCCAATCTAAAAGTCAAGTGATACTGGTCGGGATGGGAAGAAAGAAGCGATTTCCTCGAATTTGCTTTCGAAAAGGTGTAGCTGCATGGAACAAAATCCAAATTACCAGTTCTCAATTATGAGTAACTTGAAGGATGAAAGATTCTTATTATTGTTAGCACCTCTGCTCTACCTTTTCAGGCTAGCTTCCCATCGCTCGAAGTACACTTCCGGTGCACTTCTCACTGGTCAAGCACTATCGCTTGATTTCTCTCATAACTCTTCCACCTACTCTTTGAGTAAAGGAGAAGATTGTTGGATTGATCCCTCGATTTGGACACTGTAGGGAGCTTCTTCAGTCAGTGGCAAGGAATTCTGCGGCTCAAGTCTCTGAGCTTGATTGCACATAGGGTGAGAGAAATCTATCTTCTACTAAGGTGAGGTGTACTGTGTGTAGGGCCCTGCTAAGTCTTAAAGACCAACTTGAGGACTCAAGCCAACCGCTGACTGACTTCTTGATGGCCCGAGAAAAGCAATTCGAAAACAAATCTAAGTAGTTCCACACACAGGGCTTTGTTTGAAAGACAGAGGTATGTTCGTAAAGGTAGGCTAGGCGCAGCGCAATCCTTAGAAAGCATACCTAGATTCAAAGCCCACTCTTTCCTTCAGCTTCCACCGCTGTCTTATGCGGCAAATAACCACCTAGGGAGTAGAAGTTTCTTATTTCGGTCTTTTCCTAGTTGTCTCTATTTCGATTGCATTCTATGTCAATAGGTTCGTTTTTGCTTTATCGATAACTATCTCCTCTTGATGGAAGAACAGAAATCTCATTTGATTCGCTAGGAATAGGAAAAATTGGAATAAGCAGAAGGGAGATTGGATTGGACGACCAGTCGGTATTCGAAGATCCTTTGGGCTTAAATGAAATAGACTAATAAAGACATTCGCACAGAGCACACGATTCGCTAACTAGTCAGGATTCAGATTTGGTGTAGCATAGTTTGGATCAGTGATATCATGACCTGAGCAGGCATCCTTCACCTCGGAATTTCCCATATTATGAACAGTCAAAGTTCACGTGGATGCTGCTTTCTGTCTCGGATACTGGAATTGGCGCAACTGGAGCAATTATCCGAGATGCGGCGGGCATGTTCATTGCGGCCTGCAGTGTTATGCTCCCTCGGGCAATTGACGCGACATCAGCGGAAGAGAAACCAGTATCTATTGATGGCGAGCCCGGATAATTGAAACAAGCAAGATACCATCTCTTCTTTAACTGAACTGAACAGAGCAAACCTCAACCGATGCGGCCAAAGAGCAAGTGGACTGAACTGCTCTTGTTCTCCGATAGGAAACTTGCTGCTGTCTTGGTTGGTTTGAGAGCAGGCACTGTCTATATATCCAAAACCGGAGGAGAGTTTGGGTTTGGATCACAGACGATCGGAGATTTTGGATTGAGATGGATGGTTGTGCTTGAAGTTACGAGTCGGGTAATGCTAAGTTGAATCGGCTGATCCGTTTCATCCTCTTTCGGCAAAGGAAGTTGGACTTTAGTTAGCTAAAAAAAAGTACCAGCAGCCTGTCTGTGCCCTTTGAGTCTATAGCCGCCAAATCTAAAGATTCCTTAAGTTGTCGTACGGCTTCTTTTCTTCTTTTGTCAATGACGGTGACAATGAATGCTACGAATGTTCGCTTCCACTAATGTCGTATAAGAATTGTGAGGTGCCCATAGCTTCCCGGAAAGAAGAAGAGTCATTGTCGTTTCCTGACCGATATGAATGCACATATTGACCCTCGCCTCGGGAAATACCACCAGTAGAGTCTGCAGAAGGTGTCGTTCAGGAGAGATGCTGGGCTCTAGATATGCGAGTGAGATACCCGCCCTCGGTCATGACCTGGGTTGAAGAAGGAATCTATGTTCTTGGAAGCAAAGAAAGAACTCCGGTATTCCGACCTTATCTTTTTGCTCAAAGAACGAATCAAACCCCTTGTCGAAGCCCTTTATGATATATAACCCTGGATCGAGTCAGATTTGGGGCGGCTGAACCCACTTAAGCTGAAGCCTTAGTAGATGTCGACGGAAAGGTGAGAAGAGCTGATCGAACCTACCAAGCAACGGTTAGTTGTGCGGTGTACATACAGGCTGGTTTCGCCATTAGCGATGAATTGGATTTATTAGTAAGGGAATGAATGAAGCGGACCGGAAAGAAGATGGATTTTGGAATAGAAAGAATTCCTCTTCTAGGTTTCTGCTTCAAGTAGTAAGCAAAGGATCCTACCTGCTAATGGTTGAAGACCTTGGCGGCCTCTAGTTCTTCTATCTAGTTTTTTAGCCTAGCGCGAACGAATAAGCTTAAACAAATGGTTTCTTTGGCAACGGTTTTTTCTAGTTGATTTGTCCTTATATATATTAGCCGTAGTGTAGTTTAATAAACTGCTCATAGCTCTTATCATTCCTTTATCCATGCATAGACTGGGAATATATTAGCTCTTAGCTCTGGCACTTTCTTCTTCTTTATTTGCCGTTGCATTCAATAGCCTATTTGAAGTTAACAAAAGCTTTATTAGCTAGCTCTATGAAATACGTATATCTTCTTGGCTATCTAGGCTATCTCTACAGGCTTTTTCAACCTATAAGCAGACCTTTGTATACACCCTTGTAACTGAACTAGCTATTCACAAAGAAAGGTCTATACCGTACATATACCAACTACGCACCCCTTGTATACTTCTTTTTCCTTCTCCCGTGCTTCAAGTTCTGCCCCGGCTCACTCCTCTTTCCAGCAATCTATGTGGGAAGCACTCGTTCAAAGTAAGTTGAGATTCAAAGCGTTCCCGTAAGCTAGTAAGTCAATCAAAGCTATAACTCTATTTGTTAGTTTCAGGAAACTGGTACATATTTCAAATAATAATAATAATATATATATTATTATTTGGTATTTACCAATTTTAGACTAAGCATAAATTCATTTGGAAAGAAAAGGGAAATCCCCTGAAATAAAGGATTTTGACTACGTTACCCTCAAAAAGAAGAGGAAGACAAACTAGCCAAGAGACAGAAAAAGGTAGAGACCAACCACCGAAACAAGGGAGTAAGGGCTAGGGGGATATGGGCCAAGAAAGGTCCGATGTATCGGTCAGCTATACCTAATCCTTCACTCAAAAACGCATCACACCCTTTGTAGGTTCAAGCCGAAGTCAAGCATGATCACCTACTGCAAACTCCAAATATCGTGGTCGGCGTACCTGGTCCTGAACTGCTTTTAATCTAGAATAAGTGGAATCTTCTCGGCACTCTCCTTCATCTTCTGTGGCCCCGTCGGTCGGTACGTGCCAACCCCAACAAATCGGGGTACGACAAAGGTTCCCGTAGAGTGCTTCGAAAGGTGCCATTCCGATGCTAGAGTGATAGCAGTTGTTGTAAGCAAACTCGGCTAATGTATCTCTATGCCTATTTAGTAGGCCTGCTCATTGATGCTCTTCGGGCCGATTGTATGGGATGTGTTCTGGTGTACAGTGGGAGATGCAAGGATATCGATTGAAGTTTGATTTGTTGGCCATGGAGTTGGGAGCATATGATGTAGTCCTAGGAGTAGACTGGATGAGGAAATTCCCTATTATTTCAATAAGTCTTTCCGTTGGTTGTAACTAATCACGTACCCGCTGCTGCGGAATTCCTTTTACCTAACCAGGATTGCAGTAAAGATAAACAACGTTGGGCCTGCCTGCTTGTTCAGCACCACCCATTCCCATGGGAATATATGGGTTTTTCGGTCCAGTGGGAGGAGCATTTTCCTTTGAAGGTAATTTTCCCAACCAATAAGTATTGGGCTCCCAAGTAAACAAAGCGAAGGATCAAGTAACCAACATGTTGCGGAGCAGCCAAGTAAACCCAGAAATGACTCAAGTAATCCAAGGGCAGAGCAACGTAATCCAACGGAGGGGCTACGTGATCCAACAGAAGAGCTACGTAAACAAGGAACACATGAACCTGCTAAGGATCCACTCCACCTGCCAAGTGGACCAATCACAAGAGCTCGGGCCGAGAAATTCAATGAAGTAATCCATATGCTGATTCAGCAAGCCAAGCATTGGAGTTGGTATTCCAAGTTTCTTGAATAACCTAGCTGTCTGAAACTCGCCAATGGGATTCTGTGTAATCCTCCGGTCTACATGGTGTAGGTAAAGGGCAAAAAAAAGTCGCTAATTAGTGGCACTGAAGTATGCACCCGGCGTGTAAACTTCTTCTTTTTATTTACCAATGTCGCTATCCGACTGATCATCCTTTGAGACCACGGAGAACATCAGAGAGAAAGATACGTCACCTAAAAAAAATTGACACCCTGACTTATATGAGTCGGCTAGAAACTCAAGGCCTGGCCTTTTGTGGGAGAATGCTGAGTCCTTCCCAAAATCGCCTGGATCAACGAAAGATCTGGATAACGCTAGGTTGTGATACTGATGTCTGATTTTACTCATATACATCCGATAGTGAAGGCCGTGAAGTTTGAACAGCCTCACTTAACCCTGGTTCGGTAACCTTTCTAGCGCCCAGGTATCCATGACCTGTAGATAGAGGCCCACTTTCCATTGGATACTCCGAATAAAAGAAGAAGTAGTTACCTAATCATGGGTCTATACGTAAGATCTCCTTGCGTAGAGGTTAAGGCCAGACGGATTACTGAAATGTAGTTTGACTAACGTTTCCTCATCGACTGCGAGAGTTTGTGGTGTGTGTTCTCGGACCAAAGAAACCAAACAAGCATACCTTTCCTTTAATGGAGTATCTTGGGTATGGTACTCCCTCTTTATCAGCTCGATGTTCAATCAGCATTCCTTCACGGGGATCTTGACCGGATGTAAGTCAAGATTGCTATTATCTTTTTAAAGAACATAAACTTCAAAGCTTCTAGTCTGTCCCAACTCTTTCGAGCCGCTCTCCCAGTCAACGTTCAAAGGCATCACCATACCATAGAACTTTTGAGCTTGAGAAATGCTTTTCTGGCTTCTTCTCCACACCTTTCTTTAACAACTCAGTTAAAGGCCTGCTGATAGCTCCATACCCCGAAACCTCCTGTAATAACCCCTGCAACCCTCGGAGTTCTCTGACATTGGCTGGTTCTGGCCAAGCTGTCATGCCCTCTACCTTGTTTGTATCAGTAGATACCCCAATTTCATAAATAATGTATTTCCTTTATGAAATTTGGCTCACCCACAAAAAGTTTGTTCTGCCGGAACACTTCCTCTAGCAACTTGAGATGCTCCACCATGGTAGAACTGTACACTAGAATGTCATCGAAAAAGACCAATACCCCTTTCCAACATATCTCTTTAAAAACACTATTCATGAGTTGTTGAAAGGTTGCCGGGGCATCACCTTGAATTCAAAAAGCCGGTCCTTCAGGCTGTTTTGTAGATATCCTCTTCCTTTCATTCTTATTTGGTGATAACCAGCCCTCAAATCTATCTTAGTTCACACCTCATCCAAAAGTGCCGGTCTTCTATGATAGGAATGGGGTATTTGGAAAACATAGTTGCTGCATTTAGTTTTCGATAGTCGAAACACATTCTCCAGGTTCCATCTTTCTTCAACACCAGAGCTGCTTTGGGGCTTGTACTGGGCCTGATTACAGCATTTTGCAACAGCTCCTCTACTATCCTTTCAATCTCTGTTTTCTGGGTGATAGCATTTCGTCGGAATACAAATGGTGGCCCACGTTTAGAAAACTTTTTTAGGGTATTCTATTTCAACAGAATAGATCAAACTTTTTATATATTCTATTTCATCTATATAAACTAAACGGCCCACTCAACTTTCTTAATTCATCCAGGAAGTCCTTCCAGGTTTTGGAGGTTACACGGTTTAAGGCCCGGATCGCATAGTTGACTTGATCGCGCCTTTTCCCATATAAAATAAGATCTGCTGCCCGGGAGATGTCTTCATCATCATCCAGGCTAATTCCCCGGCTATTTAGAAGCTCCCTGGCTTTAGATTCCAATATATTGTCCCTTTCTTTCGCTGTCTCTATTCTATTGGTGGACGGTCGTAACTCTAATATAGGGCTTTTAAGCATAAAAATCAGCTGCAATCTAGTTTTTTCACAAAGGCTGGTTGAGGCTCAGACTCAACCATCTGTGCTTTGCAGATGATCTTTTTTTTTCAGCGGTGGTGATCTGAATTCTATCCAAGAGCTTACTAGTATCATGACTCATTTTAACAGAGTGTCTGGGCTTTCAGTTAATGCCAAAAAAGTAAGATCTTCTTCAGTGGTATTTCCTTTTCTTTGAAACAAACTATTTTTGAGTGTGTCTTTAATGAAGGGATTTTACCAGTGAAATACTTATACCCTCCATTCATTTCCTTTTCTTTCCAGGCTAGCTCCCTCTGTAGCCGGTGGTTGATGTAGATGAGTATGGGAAGACAATGGTAGTTTCATTCTAGGTCCCACTAATTGTTGAATAGTTGGTTTGAGTTTTTTTTTTTGGATCCATGCAAGCCATTTCCAGTTGAAGTCATAAGGTACCATCCTGTTCCAGCCAGGAAGACAGCTCTATCTCACAAGTTAGCTGGATCTTTTATTTAAGCCAAAGGCTAGAAAACCTATTTCAAATGAGTTTGGGCTCCGTTAAGTTATCCTCATTTCCTGAGATAAGCGCAGTTCAACAAAACTAAAAGCTAGATATATCGTTGTAAAGTAGAGCTAGACTGCATGATTGGATTGTATAGAAGGATAAGAAGGATTTTAAAATTCCTTCTTTTTTTCTTAAAACGAAAGAAGAAAGAGAGTGGGATGGGATGAAAGTAAACGCAAAGAGCTGATTCGATCAAAGAACCTCGCAGCTTTAGTGCAACAAGCCGATCGAAAGCACTCATCTTTATCGACGAAATGCTTTTTTGTCTCTTCCTCACTAAACGCCCGCTTCCTGGCTCCTCCCTCTTTGCCTAGCGGTTAAGTAGATAGTAGGTCCCCCCCTGGCCCCGCAACCAAGAGTCACTCGTCGAAAGCTGACCAGGAAGACAATAACTGCTATTTCAAGAAAGCATGGTTGGAGTTCTTCTATTGACGAAGGGAAGAGGACGGTCTTACTTTTCAGAGATACCTGACTTATTAGTGGACTGGTCATGTCATAGCGGAAGGTCAGAGGTGGGAAACAAGGAAACAGAGGAAATGCTTACTGGGACATAGCCTTCGGTACGAGTTGAAGGGAAGAGGTTTGATTGCTAATAAAATGAGTGGAAGAGCTGCTCGGTCAAAGGCATTCTCTCAAGTAGCAAAGGCAAGACGGAAAAGCAGGAATGAAGGTTGCTAGGTACCGCTCCGTGGTAACATCTATCGATTCCGCTATCGGGAAAGTCTGGCAAGGGAAATATCTGGCTGAGGAATTAGAGGAACTTTGGTAGCACTCGGGGACGGAATCAATCAAAGAACTTAAGAAATTGCCCATACCGACAGCAGCTCCCGCTTTAGAAAAAACCCTATCTCATCAGGCAGGTATACCTGACCCTTTTTTAGCTAGTTTCGGGAAAGCGGTAAGTTAAGTAAGTCAAGCCCTTCTAAGCGAAGAATAGCGGAGAGAAATGGGCAATTGAAGCGTCTTTCTGTCTATCGACGGCAGAGTCTATTGATCCTCCACAATCCGGTAATGCTTTTTCTCAATTCAATGCGGAGCGATATCAATGTACTACCTTTCCTTTATCTCAATTCAAGTCAAGGCAGGCTATCTTTGTTATCAAGAAACAAAGCTGTCTCTAGTGATTGATCCGTTTGCTCTCGCCCTTCGGCTTTGTGGTCACTCAAGGTCCTTGGATTTCGTGCTCAATCTAGTTGGAGCAAAAGTCCCTGTGGATAGAATAAAAACCGTTTTTATCTGGGAAGAGCGCCTTTGGAAACCCACTGCTGAAGCCGAATAGGCAGTTAAAGCTGGAATGATGGGGGGCAATCCTGCAGTATGGCTTTAGTGCGTAGATTCTCAGGCAGGCTCATCGACTGGTGGAGGAGGGACACTTTACTTATTATCAGAATAGAAAAGAGCTGTATGTATACTTTAGGAAGGGGGATCAAACTAGTTATGTTGACAGACATGAACTCCTATAGAAGCAGATGTTCGAGGTCTGGTCCAAAGATACCATGCTTGCTTAAGCCAATCCATAGGTTCAAGCGAAAGAACACTTATTCACAGCAATATCTAGACCTGATGAAGATGACTGCTAGTCAAATACCTAAATCCTTTTGAATTCATTAGTAAACTCTTTTAAGAGTCATTAAAAACGAGCAACACCACGTAGGGCAGCGTCCACACGAACTAGCCTCTTCCTTAGCAAGTCAGTGGGAGAACGCCATCGGTCAAGAGAAATGGAATCCGTTGTTAAGTGGGTACCGGACCTGGTAGAATTGGCATCACTTCCTTCACTCCACAGAGGACTCGGGATAAGATCGTTCCCAAGCAGAAGGAAAAGCTTTCGAACTAGGAGTCAGAACGAACTCATGAAGCTATCCTTCTTCTATTGCTACTTTCAGAGAGAGAGAATAGGTCGTACGAAAGGGGACCCACCTTGAGAAGGGTGTCCCGTTGCGGAGTAGTTAAACGAGTATTTTGGTATACCACTTGTGCACCTAAACCTATGCTTTCGTACTTAAAGAAAAAGGGTAGTCTGTTCCATTACCCCTCTATGAGATACAAGAACGATGTACTTTCCCAGGCTAATTCCCCTATAGTCTATGGGGAATCTAACAATTAACTGACAATGATTTCACCGTGATGTGCATTGGTAGCTTCAAGACGAAGGCATTTTCCATATGTAAGCCACAATTTAAGTATCTTATTCTTCTGAACCAGGAAAAGCATTCTGGTAAGGAGGATGAAAGAAGAGTACGAAAAAGGAAGTCCAAAGTCATAGTCTTTAACAAGGCTTTCCTTCATCAGCGTAAATATCTAAAGTAGAGGCTTTGGTATAAACATAAATCCCATAATAGAGGGATCGAACATCACATTCTGCTTTGTTAAGAAAGAAGGATAACCTAGATAGATAAAGGTGGAATGGACTACGTGCAATCCCATCCATGGGAATATTTTATTTACTGTAGAAATATGTATGATGTGCTGCTAGGAAATCCGCCATCGCTTGCCCTCTAATGGCCTTCTGCGGCGCATACACAATGTCGAACTCAGTAAGGATGATGGCCCCATCTTGCCAATCTTCCTGTAAGCATTGGTCTTGTCATGAGATATTTAAGTGGGTGAACTTTGGAGATGAGGGTGACCCGATGTGCTATCATGTAGTGCCGTAGCTTCTTGACAGCGAACACCAGTGCAAGGCAATGTTTTTCGATAGGAGAGTACGCATGTTCAGCTCCTACGAGCACACGACTAAGGTAATAGAGGGCATTCTCTTTCCCGTTTTCATTTTCTTGTTCCAATAGAGCCCCAAGAGATTCATCCAAGGCCGTGGTGTAGAGTATAAGCTCCTTCCCTGGTATCGGCGCAGCCAGGACTGGCGGATTGAGGAGATAGCTTTGATGCCATCTAGGGCTTGTTGGCAGTTTTCATCCCAAAAGAATGGAATGTCTTTTTTGATTTTTCTTGTAAAAGGTTGGATTCTTCCTGCAAAATTGGCTATGAATCGCCTGATGTATGCCAGGCGCACTTGAAGCGAACGCAGCTCCTTAAGGTTTTGAGGAGGAGGCATTTCGAGTATGGCCTTGATTTTACTCGGGTCGATTTCTATTCCCGACGTCGAATGACAAACCCTAGGAATTTGCCTGACGAGACCATGAAGGCGCACTTCAACGGGTTTAACTTGAGTGCATGTTGCCTTAGGCGGTCGAATACGATTCTGAGATGTTGAAGATGTTCTTCATAGGATACCTCCTTTACAACGAGATCATCTACATAGCACTCGACAATCTTATGTATTATCTCATCGAAGATCTTAGTCATGGCGCGTTGATATGTAGCACCGGCGTTTTTGAGACCTTTGGGCATAACCTTGTAACAGTATATGCCTATTGGAGTGCGAAAGGCTGTGCTTTATCAAGGCAAGCTTCTCTTTCTTTCGCCAATGAAGTTCATATAAGTGTATAGAAAGCCTTCTTTTCACAACCATGCACAAACCAAAGTGCTGCTAAACGTGAAATCCATGCACCAACAAGTTCCAGTTCATAAGCAATGAAAAAGCAGAGTATATGGGAGGATAGTGGCTAAACTGTTCACTTGAGGAGAGTGGGAAGTGACTAGTCCGATAGGAGAAGAGCGGAAGTGCGATCTTTCGATCCAATCTACGTCGACTAAAATCCATGTCTCATGGCACGAGGGCCATTGCGAGTTGATGTTGTTGCTTTACCGTCACAGTCTGTCCTCAAGAGAGGCATCCATTCCTGGCCAGACAAAGTTCCTATTA
The DNA here is from genome assembly GCF_018294505.1 of Triticum aestivum. Taxonomy (NCBI): domain Eukaryota; kingdom Viridiplantae; phylum Streptophyta; class Magnoliopsida; order Poales; family Poaceae; genus Triticum; species Triticum aestivum. Next base: position 400,951,784 of record NC_057810.1, on the reverse strand, counting down.
GTTCTCTTATAGGAAGCTAGTATACCTGAATGGCCTCCGGTAGCTGTCCCATGCAGTTCTTGCGCTATCCTGGCTCTTGCATTTCCAGCGGTCCCCACATAAAGCCTCCCTTTTTTCCTTAATACCCCTTCCTCCTCTTCCCAACCATCTTGTCCTCCTCTTGGGCTCTAGATTTGAAAGAAGGAAGCACCCGAGGAGCAATCAAACGGACATTTCTACGAGTGAACTCGCTAAAGCTGAAGATCCACCATCCAATTTAGGCATTAGGCAGAACTCTCTCAATCCAGGAACTAGCTCCTATCTCGATGATTCCATTTCTATTTTTCAGAGTTAGCTTCTTTCCTATGGTAAAGAGTACTCTTGTTTCCTAGTCGAGGGATAATCAAGTCATTTCGAAAGGGGATTTATCCGTTCCCCTAGCCATCGAGCAACTGCGAGAAACACCGCGCCCATGCCCCCGTCGCTCGCCGGAGCAGCCGTGCGTGGCGTACCAATTTTTTATCTGGTGGATCTTGTCTGTTCTTTCGAAAGTGTTTCTACAAACGAGTGAGGTAAACCCATCTCGGTCGAATAATTCGTATCTTTAGACCATTCAGAGCCGTTTGCATTAAGTGTTGGGATTTAGTTTGTTGTCATTACCCTCAACTTCATTGCCGTCCACCTCTTGCCGTGTTATTGGCTAGAGAAAGACAACCGATTGTACTACTACAGTGTTGAGTACCCCAGTTGCTCCGCGGGTGATTATGCCCTAAATTCTCAGGAGTGGTGGAACGGATTGCTCCTATCTAGGGTTTCCTAGCTTGCTTTCCTAGATTTAGCTTTATCTATCTTTCCGAGATGACCAACTGCTCTTTCTTGCCAATCTACTTTAGATTTATTAATACTTTCATTGCGGGACCTATCCCCGAACAACCATTGCTTTTCTTCCGCGGTTTCTTTAGTTTCTTCTTGATTTGATTGAAGTTTAGGGAATTGGATGGACTGGTGTCTTTGGATATTATCCGTCCTACTTATGATCTTCCAATTGAACACACTAGTATTTTATGGATTCTTTCCCCGGTAGTGTAGTCATCTCCAAAAGGGATGATACATATTTATCTGTCCTAGGATGCGCCGTTCGTGATAAGCTTATCCGCTTCCTTTCGCCGGTAGTGTGAATCTTCTCGAAAGCGCACAGCATAGTCCAGTCAGTGTAGCCAGGGCATCATGAACGGATTCCTCAAGAGGAAGGTAGGGCCATATCTATCCAAGAAGAAAGACCTGGTAAACAATTATGCTACTTGACCAATGGATAAAGTATAGATCTCATGGCTGGCGACTATTCAACCCTGGCATTGGGGATCAGGAACGGGGTAAAGTACGGACTTTGGCTAAGGATGGGGATCCGGTTGTGCCGTGCCGGCCCCGGGAATCGGCGAACTACGCTACACAGTCAGATACCTAAGCGAACGGATAAGGGAAAGCCCGCTATATTATATATAGTAATCACCTGCCAAAAGGAAAGCCTGACCGATAATAATAATAGGTCTATGCGCCGAACAAGCCACGGTATATTAGAGATAGTAAGGAGTTGTATACACGGGGGTATGCATTCATGTCACGCTTTCTGTGTGATAAGAGGTTGCTAGCTAGCAAGTATAGAAACAGGAGATATGCGTAGTTAACAGAAGCAAGGGAATATGCGTGAGTTGATTTGAGAGTTTTTTTTTTTTTAGTTGCCACCGAAAAAGCAATTTCATCTAAAGGGAAAATGCATTGCATTTTCAAGGGATTGCCAAGCTAGGCTAGGGATCGTCCGCGGGTATCAGGAATATCGTATTTATCTCTTCTAATCTAGATCCCACTTCCCTCCACTTCTTGCCTCACGCCCGTCCTGACTCCACATTAACGACTGTCCTTCCACCCAATTCCCCGCACCCTTGCATCACATCTCCAACCCCTGCCTCCACGCGATCTTCCACAATCGTACCCCCCACCTCTGAAGCTTGCCCCCGACGAACCTGTCTGCACCTGCGGGCCCGCGCTTACATCATTGGCATCGCATGATTAAACATCAGCACGCGCACTTCCCTCCGTTTTCGATGCCGACAGGGGGCTGCTAGGGGGTGTAAAGTTTCGTTTCGGTCGTGTCAGACGACATGCAGGGGGGCAATGGCTGCCAACGGAATCTATAATAATTCGATACTAGGTCAACTGTACCATCGGACTTGTAAGAACATGTAAAATGTACCACACGAGGTTGTACCAGCTGTGTGCAGTCCTCCGGCACGGGTTAAGTGTCCTGCATAGATCTTCCCCTCTCTCCCAAAGAAGAGATGTTCGCTTCATAGCCTTCTCTTCCGAGATAAACCCTACAAAGGATCCTAATCGTGCTAGCCTTTCATGGACTCTTCTTGGATTTCCTTTCAGCTGCGCCCAGCACCTCTCTAGTTTCTCTACGAGATGGAGATGGCTCATTCTCTAGTTTTCCTACGAGATATAAGTAAGTTTCTATCGTACTTTGAAGTTCAGGAAGGAGTTATTAATTAAGACGAAGAAGAACTGGGTGGGGATATGCCTTTCCCATAACAATAGAAAGAATCCAAGCCAATATACACTAAACTATCACTATAGAGTTTTCGCCTACCTATGAAAAGTGAGATGAGAGCTTTGTGCTAATAATTTATTATAAAGGTGTACCTATCGACCCCAGGTAATTAATGCCCTATCCTTCTACTTAAAAAACGTTACGTTAGACTTGACCAACTGTTAATACCAATCCGGCAGCAATAACTACTACTAATGCATATTCATATCCCACTAGTAGACTTAGCAGACTGTGACCTAGCCAGTCTATTTGTTGACAACAGACCAGTACTATCCATCAATGCCACAAAGACCATAGACGACCTCTATTTCGTGGAAGAACTCCTTCTCATATGATGCAGGGCAATAAGACCAACTGCCCGCCCTACCTAGTGAGAAGAAAGCTTATAAATATAAGCATAAACGAATTCCTAGCCGAGCCCTATACTTACCTGCTTGTACGGTCAATGCCCTAGTAGACATCAACTTGTTCATAAACTCCAGCCTTATCTACGCTGCTTTACCCGACCCAGGTGACCTACTTTCTCAGATGAGAGATTCGGCGGAGTAGTAGGAAGTCCCTGTGGAGAACTAGAAGACAAAACGAATATAGCGGACCAAGCAATGAATGACCTAGCCTAGGTAGTCCTATGTTTGACCAATGCTGCCTTGTATGTCTTGATCCAAGATTTCTCAGCAAAAAAAGACATGGGATTATTGATCAATTCACCATCCTCTTCATCTGAGTGTGCTTCCACTTTATCGTTTGTGGCATGTGCATTATGCAACAAGTAGATTCCTGATAAATGAACCTTCTCCACCCCTTTCCTATCCAACGCGGAGCGGCAGAACTACTCGTCTGCAAAGTGGGAAAGCTCCCTCCCTCCTACCTAGGTGTACCTCTTCATTGGAGCAAACCATCCAGCAACTTCTTACATTTAGAATTCCCTTCTAAGCTGGCTATAACCATCCTTATTGACCAGAAAGGAATTGAGAAAGGGGATGCTATAACCAGACCATAGACAGCGTTTCCACATTCACTTTTGAACTTAGGGAAACAGTGAAAGAAGCCCTCGTTCCCGCTCTTCTTTCCCCCGACTTACCCTTAGAAGGAAAGTAGGGGCCTCGGTTTCTGCAGAGAAACCTACACCAGTGAATTTCTTTTTCGTAGGTGATCCTGCTCCCAATCGCAGATTTGAATAATCAAGTCGGTATGGGGCTGCTCCCTTTTGTTACTCCGAAAATCTTGGCTTCGCTTGGACATATCTTCGAGGACCTGGGCGATTTTGATCCGTTTCTCCGCGCTCGCCGTTTCAAGGTGAAGATCCGAGTAAGTAGAGCGTAATAGGCGATCCGCCGGGTACCTATTTCGACAGGACTTAAGAACCGTTTTAATGCGTTTCCTTAAGAAATCAATAGATGGTGCTTCAGGAAAAGGGTTCGGCGGGGTGTGGCTTGTGGATGGCTCTGACCTCAACTCCTCTTTTCCATCGGCGTCTCTCCGTCCCACTTTGTTTTTTCTTGGATCATCATCTCCTGGCGTAGCGGAAGCACTCGACGAGGCCTCTACGACAGAAGAGATTCTTGCCCGTTTCTGCCCGGACGATTCCATAAATGAAATACAAAGAAAAGTGCAGAGGAAAACGCATAACCAGAGAAAAGATATCGTGATGTAAAATGATCATGGGGACACATTGTTTTGAGGACCACAATTTCCTGCACTGTGCCTGTAGTGATTTCAGAATTCGGCAACTTAGCCTACTAAAAGATCAGTTACAAGAGCACAATGCTTTTTGTGGCTTCCTGCTCGGCAGAGAAGCCACGCTGCCGGGGCGGCCCTGTCACCCGGAGAAGATTTCTTTTCTTTGCTGATTCCTCTCAATGAAATTTGCGAAGAATAGCGGAGAGAAATGGTAACGTAATAAGGGAAAGGGAGCTAGCTGCTTCCATATCGCCCCCAAAAAAGAACCCAAAAGTTCCAGAGGCATCTTCCATTCATTTCGATTTAGGTCTTTCTGCACCATATTTAGATCTTCCCTTTCTACGATCCGGAATTCCCAGCAAATCCTTGACTCCTCGAATACGATGGGATTTCACACCTGGCGAATCTTTCACTCTACCTCCTCTGACTAAGACTATAGAATGTTCCTGCGAATTATGACCTTCGCCTGGAATGTGAGCAAATATATCATGTCGATTGCTCAACCGTACTTTTGCTATCTTACGTAGAGCTGAATTAGGTTTTTTCGGTGTTCTCGTCGAAACACGCAGGCATACTCCTTGCTTCTGGGGACATTGATCCGAAGCTCGAGTACGGTCCGTGCGCCGTTTTTCTTCTCTACCATGACGAATCAATTGATTTTTTGTAGGCATCCCTCTTTCCTATGTCCTTCCCCCCTTTGCCCTTTCTAAAGTGGTTACTCCCGATCCGAAGCACCCCTTTTCCATTCATAGAGAGATCCAATCGTCAAAATCAATAAAAAGGCCATCATGGACCAAGATCCAAACAGATCAATCTTGTTAGGAGGTACTGCCCAAGGAAAAGAAAAGGTGACTTCCGGATCAGGGATAATAAATAAAATAGGAACCAGATAAAATCGTATATCGAAACGACTTCTGGCATCACCGGAGGGATCGGAACCACATTCGTAGGCCGACAATTTTTCTGGATAGGTCGAACTATTGGAAGCAAATGGAAAAGGAACACCGAGTGGAATCAAAGAAACTAGCGGACTGATCACTAAATAGATACAAATAGGTGCAAATTCCGACATCACCAAAGCCCACTTCGTTCTCTCGCTCTCCTCGCGGCGCTCCTTGCTCGCGGAGCGGCATACCGAAAAAAAGACGCTCAGATGTGGATTCGAACCACTGAAGGATTTCCAGGGCAATGCCCCTTGCTCTTCCCACTGAAACAAGAAAAAAAGGATTTGCAGTCCAGCAAGAAAACGGATGCGCTAACGCGCAACGGCTTTCGCGCTAGTTGCTCAATCCGTTGCTTGTTTTGCTCTAACCAGCTGAGCTACCAGAACCACTTGCCTAAAGTCTCTTTTCTTCATCTATGAGCATCCTACCTGCAGTGGAGGAGCTTGCTCAAGAACCGAGAGCCGGCCAGGGACTGGACGGCCCTCGTTCGGGAAGGTCTTCTTCGCTATAGACGCCACCAAGAACAAGAAAGGGGCGCTCCGCTCCTAGTCACTAAGCAGCTATTCTGTCCGACGGCGGACTCCATCAATCTGAGGTTCTTTCTCTCACGTAATTTCGCCCGCCCGTTCTACTTCCGTGCCGGAGGAAATGGGATTCGAACCCATGATACAATCTTCTTGTATGTCGATTTAGCAAACCAATGCCTTAAGCCACTCAGCCATACCTCCAAGTTGTTGATCGGAATTGGATGTGCCGGGTTGGTTGCCCGAAGATCCACTGCGTAAGCCGTAGCGCGCGTACTCTTCTTTACTGAGCGAGAAAGACTCTATCCAGATCTATGGATCTCCCCAGCGTCCAAGCGAGACCCCATCCAAACCAAATCCGCCACTCGTTGGGCGAGGCCTTGCTTTCTATGAACACCTCACCACTGAATGAGAAACTTAGCCTCCGACCCGACCAAGAGAGAAGACAGGGTCAAGCCGACGCCGCCCTTCCTCACCTGCCTGAATGGAATGAATATCTCCTTCGTCTAGTCGAGAAGGGAAAAAGCCCGGCGGGGAACAGGACCGTGACTCTTCTAAACCATTACATGACGGAGAAGTCCATTCTCGTCATGATCGATCCACGTCCTACCATAGTGCCCGGAGAACCTGCTTCTAGAAGATTCTATAGTGATCCACTGGAATCGGCCTCGGGTGACGCCTCCCTAGTCGTCGAAAGATTTCATCCCTCGCTCGGTCGTTAAGGTGGGGTGAAAACTGCAATTAATGCTCTATCTCCGTCATAGAATATGGGATACTCACTTTCAATGGCCTCGCATCCCCAGAGCCTCAGACTGGCCTGCCCTTCCAATCGGGGTTATAACGGGTCCGGTATCAGCAACACCAGCCAATCGTGTTGGTACGGTGGGTTCCCCATACCCACTATTCGGAAAAAAAGCTTGCCATAGCAGCTCAAACCTCCGATCGGGAAATGGGAGTTCTAACCGGTCCTAACCCCAATTCCAAACAAATTGATTGGACCGAGGTTCGTGCAGGGAGAGAATAGAAACTAATAACGATGGAGCAAGAAAACGGATGCGCTAACGCGCAACGGCTTTCGCGCTAGTTGCTCAATCCGTTGCTTGTTTGGTTCGAGGTTGAGCTCACCCGCCGCCCTACGTCAGTAGTCTTCCTAACTTCTATGCCCTTTTTTTTGCTCTAAGGTAAGGTCCTTCAAGAACAGCATTGCGGTCGCAACGGGGCTCTGGGTGAATATTGTCCGCCCGTATGAGCCGGGCTGTGAATATTTATAGGTCGGGGTCTTTACTGAAAAACCACAATACTACACTACAACAATTTGAAGAAATCCGCAAGTGACTCTAATTTGAATTCACTAGTCGTGTTGAGTTTTTTTTATTTCAATATAAAAAATCTGCCAATCCCGATATTCCCACATTTCATTCTGGTCCAGTGTCCATTCCTGAATGAAAGAAATGAGCTTTGCCCCTTCACTCACTTCTGAATGACTCCTTTAGCACTCTCTTTTTTAGATCAAAAAATAGAAACAGTTTACCTTTACCATACCTTCCAAGCAAGAGTGTTTTATTGCAAGATTAAGTTATTACTGAACAAAGAGAAATTCTCATTATAAAGGATGAGAGAAATTCGGAAGCACTTTTTTCTTATTCTAGCAGACGGAATTGAATTGGTCTAATTTAGGACTTTCCAATCGATTTTTATCTTACCTAATTCTATCTACGCCCAGGGGGTAGGTACGTCGCAAGCTCTGGGCAGCTATCTTATTCCAAAGAATATAGCTCCCTAAAAGGTTGCCGATACCATACCTCTATTGAACCCTACTGGATCCAATTGTTTAAGTGTTTAGTCGAGAGGAACCACATTGACACCATGCTTGTGCTAAGCCACAGCTCCATCAAACTAATCTGGATTTCTTCTTGTTTACGAATAATGGGGCATCTGCCTAACCCTATCAAACCTCTCTGCAACTACTTCTCTCTGTTCTCAGCAGCCCGCAGGATTTTTCGAGTCTCAAAGTCCTATTAGAACTCCCGCGCTTGCTCCTTTGGAGCCAAATGGATCCGAATTTCGGTAAGATAATACAAGAATCGTATTTGGTTGGGTTCTAACTCTGCTGTTCAGTCTGGCGCGGGTGTGATACCGGTGAAGAAGCGAGTAGTTGACAGTCAGGGAAGTAGATTCCTTTAAGGAGAGAAATTCATTGGTTTAGCCGTTAGGCGGAGCTTCTTTACACGCCGGTAGCGGAACAGCCCAGGCAGCTTAACGTGCTCTTGGCACAAAGGTAATAGAATGGGAGTCTGACGACACCCGGTACTCGGGATCTCCTGCTTGAAGAAGCAAGGAATTTCAATTACTCAGCCGTTGAATAAAATAAACTAGATACCCATGTTTCCAATATTTACTTCTCTTTACTTGCAGGACCTGGCCTAAGCATAAAGTAGATTTGCTGCACAAGCTCAAGTGGAGGAGGAAGCAGGGGTGGCGAACAAAATGTTGGTATGGAAGATCTCTTGCTCCCCCCCTGAAGGGTTCTTAGATTACCAAGTAAGGGAGGGAGGTAGGTACCATGGTTTCCTTCTTTTATTGAATACCAGTAACGCGAGTAAACATTTAAGTGAGAAGTTAGGTAAGCGTTGCCAATGGCCAAAGCCTTTACTCTTTACTTCTTGACTATAGTAATAGTAAATAATGTCACTAGATTTCGGCATAAATACTAGCCAGGTACCATTTCCCAAACTTGATTTCCTTTTTATGCACCTGTTTATGCACCTGGGTCATTGTTCACGAACTAAGACGGCTTAGCCGCCTTTCTTTGGGCCGTATGAAGGAAGTACTTCAACGAATGGGTAGGTTGCCAACCCAACATTATAGGCGGGAAGTTCTCCTTTCTCCAAGTATGCTCATTAGACCGATAGGTGAGTAGCTAGTATAGTAGTAGCCAATACTAAAAACCGATAGTAGAAGGGTCGGTGGATGGCCCTTGCGAAAGTGGCCACGCCGCATCCCTTCAGTAGCCAATCCTTTTTCTCAACGATGCAGTTCGCTTGGAACATGGCACAAGGTGTGACGTTCCGAGCGGTGGAGGACAACCTGTTTGTTGTTCCAGTTTTCTGCCTTGGCGACTGGCAGAAGCTCATGGAAGAAGGGCCGTGGCTGTTCCGCAACCATGGCGTGTAAAGAAGCCTTACGACGGGATGGCTAACCCGCGATCTGTGGTTCTGAACCAGATTCACGTCTGGTCGCAGATTCATAAGATCCCGGAACTGTTCCGCCTGGAAAACCTGGTGCGGGATCTGGCTAATAAGAAGCAACAATAGAGAATCTCGCCTAGCTCGAGGCTGCGCCTCAGTGCCCTCTGTAAGTACTTTCTAGTAAAAAGAACTACCTTTCAAAGCACATACCATTATGGCTAGCTAAAACGAAAGAATGAGAGTACAAGGTATGGGTCTACGCTTCCAGCTTGCTCTAGAAAAACGGAAATGGGATCTCTCTCTGGTGGGAGCCTGGCAGCGGGGAAAACGGCACCTGCAGGGGTCCAGGTCTCCATGATGAACAACCACGACTTTGATCTTAACGAGCTGCCGCCTGAGCATGAGCAGCTCGTTCAGGAGCAGCCACTGTTGAAAATAGCGAGCCTCTAGAGGATGACGCTGATACATCATTTGATTTGTTTCGGGATGCAGAAGAACAGCCTGATGAGTACAATTATGATTATGATGACTATGTTGATGAATCCATGTGGGGAGATGAGGACTGGACAGAACAAGAACATGAGAAAGCGGAAGATTACGTGAGCATCTATGCTCACATCTTGTCCACCCCAGTAAGTGAACCTTTTGTATCCTTTTGCTTATATTTTGCTGTTCGTTCTGTAAATGACCTTGAGTTGTTTTTCACATTCTTTCTACAGGTAATTGCAGATATTGACAAAGATGGTGTACATGAAATGGTGATTGCACTTTGACTCAAAAGCACTATTCGATAAGACGCAGTAGAACTGTGCACCCGTTTTTGTTTGAGTTTGAGGCGACCTATACTACACTATAATAGCAAGGAGAGACAGCAGCTGATACCAGATCATACTACAGTACAGCTAGTGCGTGCTAAAACCCTCCTTGTGTACTAGGCTTATGAATAAACTAAACTGTTGAGACGTCTCTAGTGTAGGTGACAGGGAAGCCATGCTCGTTAGAAGAGAAAACAGATGGTTTGAGCAAGCATGGGTTCAAGCTCTAGTGGATGGGTTTGATAGCTGAACGCAAGGATAATTCATCTACGTAGCTAGTTGGTTATGGTGGCGGAGAAGCCCCTCTTTAGCTAGATTGGGCTCCTTTACTACTTTATTTAACCCGGGGTTATGCCTAAAACCGGTATCTTATGCGTGTTCGACTAGTTCCATTTCTGATTCTCCTTCTTCGCTGGGGTCTACATACGAAAGAATGGAACACTCGACAGCTTCGATACTCAAATAACCAGCTCATTATGCTTAGGTTGGGTTAGGAAAACGAAGCTTTCCAAGGGACTAGTTCTTTCGCGCATCTGTTTCTCCATCCGTTCTCTTCACATAAGAAGCCAGCCGCCTACTCCTACTATTGGGTCGGTTGGTCGGTCAAGTGAACCACGCCCAGCAGGTGGGTATGCCGATAAGATTCCTTTGTTCGACGTACGTCCATATGAAGCGAGCGCTTCAAAACGAGGCTATTATGCTGAAACTAGGGCTCCCTCTGGACGGGTAGAGCGAGAGGGATAGCAAGCACTTGAAAAGGGAAGGAAGGGTCTTAGAACTACTGAAACAGTAGTAGAACTCTTCCAAAATCAAAATAGGAGAGTGAAAAACAAAAAGAAGACCATTGGGCTGGGGAAGACTCCCTCAATCACTCTGCTGGGCGATGCTTCTTACTCTACCTTTCAATTCCTTTGCCTTTCTTCTTCTGATCGATCCAATGGTTCGGACTAGGACGCGTAAACCCCGAAGGGAGATTGACCCTACCTAAGTATTTTCTTAGATAGAAGTGGTTGGTCAAGTGTGAGTCACGCCGGGGCGGGTAGACCCACTTTTAATAGCAACGCCCAGATCAATGGAAAATGGAAGTTTCTAGAATTGCAGCTCTGTTCTGTTCAAGAAGTCTTTCTCCAGGGTTCGGTTCAGAAGGCGGGATGGAAGAGAGAGAATGGGCTCATCGTGCGACAAGGTCGATCGATCACTCAAACTGTTCGGTATCTCTACAATTGAGTGAGCTGTGTTGCGAAGGAAAATGATGAAATTGCTTACTTTTCACAGGCGTGAATTCTATCTTCGATTAGATAGTTTCCATGCTTTTGATAAAAAGATGGGTTGGTATCTGAATGAAAGTCGGTAAGCAATCAATCTAGTGCTGTCCTCGGCAGACCAGGAAATGTAATAAACTTTGGAGCCTCATCATTGGAAAGATTGACAACTTAACGGTCTGAAAAACTATTCAAAGAGTGACTTTTAAGCCCCACTGGTTCGCTTTATTTTCAACGGACATTTCCTCCCTCGTCAGCAGCTTCATTACCTGCTAAGTCTGGAAGGGTAGTAAAATCACTCACAACAATCAATCTTTTCTTATGATACTGATACGATGCAAACGGTGACACCCCCGGATAATGTGTCTGTGCATTTGTGTCTGTCTTCCCTTAGATGTGAGGAATCGAATCTCTATTGAAATCTGGAATCACAAGGTATCCTTTCTTTAAAAACACATGAACGGGCGCCCTGAATGAATAAGAAATCGCTGCTATAACAGAGAGTTGCCCCAGATCATACAATGTGGTTCTCTACTTTCGGCTGGCTGGTAGATCAGCGTATTTATTCGAAAGAGTAGACAAAGGTTCTGACAGGGGTAACTACTACCAAGAAGCGAACTCAGAGAGATGAAGAGAGAGAAGTTAGCCGCAACCGATCATCGGAGGAAGCAGGCTTACAAGAAACTGATGGGACGATCGGAAGAAGATAGTATAACAGGTTTCTAGTTGACAACCTTCCGCATTTCTTATTGGGATAGATTTCATACATTCCGATTTCCTTTACCCTCCAATGAGGAAAAGCTGGTGTGATTAAGGTTATCTAAAGAAAAGCTCATAGTGTTATGCCTTGTAGCTTATTCCACTCTCTATAGTAGTTCCCTTCGATTCAACGCAGTGAAGACAGTTCCAATCGGGTCGATGGACCCTTGGTTGTTTTTGTGATAAGTTCACTCAGTGTCGAGTTGGCTACAATCTCATACTAACCTTCTTTTCTCTCGGTAGGGCGGGCAGTTGGTCTTATTGCCCTGCATCATATGAGAAGGAGTTCTTTCCACGAAATAGAGGTCGTCTATGGTCTTTGTGGCATTGATGGATAGTACCGGTCTGTTGTCAACAAATAGACTGGCTAGGTCACAGTCTGCTAAGTCTACTAGTGGGATATGAGTATGCATTAGTAGTAGTTATTGCTGCCGGATTGGTATTAACAGTTGGTCAAGTCTAACGTAACGTTTTTTAAGTAGAAGGATAGGGCATTAATTACCTAGGGTCGATAGGTACACCTTTATAATAAATTATTAGCACAAAGCTCTCATCTCAGTTTTCATAGGTAGGCGAAAACTCTATAGTGATAGTTTAGTGTATATTGGCTTGGATTCTTTCTATTGTTATGGGAAAGGCATATCCCCACCCAGTTCTTCTTCGTCTTAATTAATAACTCCTTCCTGAACTTCAAAGTACGATAGAAACTTACTTATATCTCGTAGGAAAACTAGAGAATGAGCCATCTCCATCTCGTAGAGAAACTAGAGAGGTGCTGGGCGCAGCTGAAAGGAAATCCAAGAAGAGTCCATGAAAGGCTAGCACGATTAGGATCCTTTGTAGGGTTTATCTCGGAAGAGAAGGCTATGAAGCGAACATCTCTTCTTTGGGAGAGAGGGGAAGATCTATGCAGGACACTTAACCCGTGCCGGAGGACTGCACACAGCTGGTACAACCTCGTGTGGTACATTTTACATGTTCTTACAAGTCCGATGGTACAGTTGACCTAGTATCGAATTATTATAGATTCCGTTGGCAGCCATTGCCCCCCTGCATGTCGTCTAACACGACCGAAACGAAACTTTACACCCCCTAGCAGCCCCCTGTCGGCATTGAAAACGGAGGGAAGTGCGCGTGCTGATGTTTAATCATGCGATGCCAATGATGTAAGCGCGGGCCCGCAGGTGCAGACAGGTTCGTCGGGGGCAAGCTTCAGAGGTGGGGGTACGATTGTGGAAGATCGCGTGGAGGCAGGGGTTGGAGATGTGATGCAAGGGTGCGGGGAATTGGGTGGAAGGACAGTCGTTAATGTGGAGTCAGGACGGGCGTGAGGCAAGAAGTGGAGGGAAGTGGGATCTAGATTAGAAGAGATAAATACGATATTCCTGATACCCGCGGACGATCCCTAGCCTAGCTTGGCAATCCCTTGAAAATGCAATGCATTTTCCCTTTAGATGAAATTGCTTTTTCGGTGGCAACTAAAAAAAACTCTCAAATCAACTCACGCATATTCCCTTGCTTCTGTTAACTACGCATATCTCCTGTTTCTATACTTGCTAGCTAGCAACCTCTTATCACACAGAAAGCGTGACATTAATGCATACCCCCGTGTATACAACTCCTTACTATCTCTAATATACCGTGGCTTGTTCGGCGCATAGACCTATTATTATTATCGGACAGGCTTTCCTTTTGGCAGGTGATTACTATATATAATATAGCGGGCTTTCCCTTATCCGTTCGCTTAGGTATCTGACCGTGTAGCGTAGTTCGCCGATTCCTGGGGCCGGCACGGCACAACCGGATCCCCATCCTTAGCCAAAGTCCGTACTTTACCCCGTTCCTGATCCCCAATGCCAGGGTTGAATAGTAGCCAGCCATGAGATCTATACTTTATCCATTGGTCAAGTAGCATAATTGTTTACCAGGTCTTTCTTCTTGGATAGATATGGCCCTACCTTCCTCTTGAGGAATCCGTTCATGATGCCCTGGCTACACTGACTGGACTATGCTGTGCGCTTTCGAGAAGATTCACACTACCGGCGAAAGGAAGCGGATAAGCTTATCACGAACGGCGCATCCTAGGACAGATAAATATGTATCATCCCTTTTGGAGATGACTACACTACCGGGGAAAGAATCCATAAAATACTAGTGTGTTCAATTGGAAGATCATAAGTAGGACGGATAATATCAAAAGACACCAGTCCATCCAATTCCCTAAACTTCAATCAAATCAAGAAGAAACTAAAGAAACCGTGGAAGAAAAGCAATGGTTGTTCGGGGATAGGTCCCGCAATGAAAGTATTAATAAATCTAAAGTAGATTGGCAAGAAAGAGCAGTTGGTCATCTCGGAAAGATAGATAAAGCTAAATCTAGGAAAGCAAGCTAGGAAACCCTAGATAGGAGCAATCCGTTCCACCACTCCTGAGAATTTAGGGCATAATCACCCGCGGAGCAACTGGGGTACTCAACACTATAGTAGTACAATCGGTTGTCTTTCTCTAGCCAATAACACGACAAGAGGTGGACGGCAATGAAGTTGAGGGTAATGACAACAAACTAAATCCCAACACTTAATGCAAACGGCTTTGAATGACAACAAACGGATTCCATTTCTCTTGACCGATGGCGTTCTCCCACTGACTTGCTAAGGAAGAGGCTAGTTCGCGTGGACGCTGCCCTACGTGGTGTTGCTCGTTTTTAATGACTCTTAAAAGAGTTTACTAATGAATTCAAAAGGATTTAGTTATTTGACTAGCAGTCATCTTCATCAGGTCTAGATATTGCTGTGAATAAGTGTTCTTTCGCTTGAACCTATGGATTGGCTTAAGCAAGCATGGTATCTTTGGACCAGACCTCGAACATCTGCTTCTATAGGAGTTCATGTCTGTCAACATAACTATTTTGATCCCCCTTCCTAAAGTATACATACAGGTCTTTTCTATTCTGATAATAAGTAAAGTGTCCCTCCTCCACCAGTCGATGAGCCTGCCTGAGAATCTATGCACTAAAGCCATACTGCAGGATTGCCCCCCATCATTCCAGCTTTAACTACCTATTCGGCTTCAGCAGTGGGTTTCCAAAGGCGCTCTTCCCAGATAAAAACGGTTTTTATTCTATCCACAGGGACTTTTGCTCCAACTAGATTGAGCATGAAATCCAAGGACCTTGAGTGACCACAAAGCCGAAGGGCGAGAGCAAACGGATCAATCACTAGAGACAGCTTTGTTTCTTGATAACAAAGATAGCCTGCCTTGACTTGAATTGAGATAAAGGAAAGGTAGTACATTGATATCGCTCCGCATTGAATTGAGAAAAAGCATTACCGGATTGTGGAGGATCAATAGACTCTGCCGTCGATAGACAGAAAGACGCTTCAATTGCCCATTTCTCTCCGCTATTCTTCGCTTAGAAGGGCTTGACTTACTTAACTTACCGCATTCCCAAAACTAGCTAAAAAAGGGTCAGGTATACCTGCCTGATGAGATAGGGTTTTTTCTAAAGCGGGAGCTGCTGTCGGTATGGGCAATTTCTTAAGTTCTTTGATTGATTCCGTCCCCGAGTGCTACCAAAGTTCCTCTAATTCCTCAGCCAGATATTTCCCTTGCCAGACTTTCCCGATAGCGGAATCGATAGATGTTACCACGGAGCGGTACCTAGCAACCTTCATTCATGCTTTTCCGTCTTGCCTTTGCTACTTGAGAGAATGCCTTTGACCGAGCAGCTCTTCCACTCATTTTATTAGCAATCAAACCTCTTCCCTTCAACTCGTACCGAAGGCTATGTCCCAGTAAGCATTTCCTCTGTTTCCTTGTTTCCCACCTCTGACCTTCCGCTATGACATGACCAGTCCACTAATAAGTCAGGTATCTCTGAAAAGTAAGACCGTCCTCTTCCCTTCGTCAATAGAAGAACTCCAACCATGCTTTCTTGAAATAGCAGTTATTGTCTTCCTGGTCAGCTTTCGACGAGTGACTCTTGGTTGCGGGGCCAGGGGGGACCTACTATCTACTTAACCGCTAGGCAAAGAGGGAGGAGCCAGGAAGCGGGCGTTTAGTGAGGAAGAGACAAAAATGCATTTCGTCGATAAAGATGAGTGCTTTCGATCGGCTTGTTGCACTAAAGCTGCGAGGTTCTTTGATCGAATCAACTCTTTGCATTTACTTTCATCCCATCCCACTCTCTTTCTTCTTTCGTTTTAAGAAAAAAAGAAGGAATTTTAAAATCCTTCTTATCATGCAGTCTAGCTCTACTTTACAACGATATATCTAGCTTTTAGTTTTGTTGAACTGCGCTTATCTCAGGAAATGAGGATAACTTAACGGAGCCCAAACTCATTTGAAATAGGTTTTCTAGCCTTTGGCTTAAATAAAAGATCCAGCTAACTTGTGAGATAGAGCTGTCTTCCTGGCTGGAACAGGATGGTACCTTATGACTTCAACTGGAAATGGCTTGCATGGATCCAAAAAAAACTCAAACCAACTATTCAACAATTAGTGGGACCTAGAATGAAACTACCATTGTCTTCCCATACTCATCTACATCAACCACCAGCTACAGAGGGAGCTAGCCTGGAAAGAAAAGGAAATGAATGGAGGGTATAAGTATTTCACTGGTAAAATCCCTTCATTAAAGACACACTCAAAAATAGTTTGTTTCAAAGAAAAGGAAATACCACTGAAGAAGATCTTACTTTTTTGGCATTAACTGAAAGCCCAGACACTCTATTAAAATGAGTCATGATACTAGTAAGCTCTTGGATAGAATTCAGATCACCACCGCTGAAAAAAAAAGATCATCTGCAAAGCACAAATGGTTGAGTCTGAGCCTCAACCAGCCTTTGTGAAAAAACTAGATTGCAGCTGATTTTTATGCTTAAAAGCCCTATATTAGAGTTACGACCGTCCACCAATAGAATAGAGACAGCGAAAGAAAGGGACAATATATTGGAATCTAAAGCCAGGGAGCTTCTAAATAGCCGGGGAATTAGCCTGGATGATGATGAAGACATCTCCCGGGCAGCAGATCTTATTTTATATGGGAAAAGGCGCGATCAAGTCAACTATGCGATCCGGGCCTTAAACCGTGTAACCTCCAAAACCTGGAAGGACTTCCTGGATGAATTAAGAAAGTTGAGTGGGCCGTTTAGTTTATATAGATGAAATAGAATATATAAAAAGTTTGATCTATTCTGTTGAAATAGAATACCCTAAAAAAGTTTTCTAAACGTGGGCCACCATTTGTATTCCGATGAAATGCTATCACCCAGAAAACAGAGATTGAAAGGATAGTAGAGGAGCTGTTGCAAAATGCTGTAATCAGGCCCAGTACAAGCCCCAAAGCAGCTCTGGTGTTGAAGAAAGATGGAACCTGGAGAATGTGTTTCGACTATCGAAAACTAAATGCAGCAACTATGTTTTCCAAATACCCCATTCCTATCATAGAAGACCGACACTTTTGGATGAGGTGTGAACTAAGATAGATTTGAGGGCTGGTTATCACCAAATAAGAATGAAAGGAAGAGGATATCTACAAAACAGCCTGAAGGACCGGCTTTTTGAATTCAAGGTGATGCCCCGGCAACCTTTCAACAACTCATGAATAGTGTTTTTAAAGAGATATGTTGGAAAGGGGTATTGGTCTTTTTCGATGACATTCTAGTGTACAGTTCTACCATGGTGGAGCATCTCAAGTTGCTAGAGGAAGTGTTCCGGCAGAACAAACTTTTTGTGGGTGAGCCAAATTTCATAAAGGAAATACATTATTTATGAAATTGGGGTATCTACTGATACAAACAAGGTAGAGGGCATGACAGCTTGGCCAGAACCAGCCAATGTCAGAGAACTCCGAGGGTTGCAGGGGTTATTACAGGAGGTTTGTACCGGGGTATGGAGCTATCAGCAGGCCTTTAACTGAGTTGTTAAAGAAAGGTGTGGAGAAGAAGCCAGAAAAGCATTTCTCAAGCTCAAAAGTTCTATGGTATGGTGATGCCTTTGAACATTGACTGGGAGAGCGGCTCGAAAGAGTTGGGACAGACTAGAAGCTTTGAAGTTTATGTTCTTTAAAAAGATAATAGCAATCTTGACTTACATCCGGTCAAGATCCTCGTGAAGGAATGCTGATTGAACATCGAGCTGATAAAGAGGGAGTACCATACCCAAGATACTCCATTAAAGGAAAGGTATGCTTGTTTGGTTTCTTTGGTCCGAGAACACACACCACAAACTCTCGCAGTCGATGAGGAAACGTTAGTCAAACTACATTTCAGTAATCCGTCTGGCCTTAACCTCTACGCAAGGAGATCTTACGTATAGACCCATGATTAGGTAACTACTTCTTCTTTTATTCGGAGTATCCAATGGAAAGTGGGCCTCTACCTACAGGTCATGGATACCTGGGCGCTAGAAAGGTTACCGAACCAGGGTTAAGTGAGGCTGTTCAAACTTCACGGCCTTCACTATCAGATGTATATGTGTAAAATCAGACATCAGTATCACAACCTAGCGTTATCCAGATCTTTCGTTGATCCAGGCGATTTTGGGAAGGACTCAGCATTCTCCCACAAAAGGCCAGGCCTTGAGTTTCTAGCCGACTCATATAAGTCAGGGTGTCAATTTTTTTTAGGTGACGTATCTTTCTCTCTGATGTTCTCCGTGGTCTCAAATGATGATCAGTCGGATAGCGACATTGGTAAATAAAAAGAAGAAGTTTACACGCCGGGTGCATACTTCAGTGCCACTAATTAGCGACTTTTTTTTGCCCTTTACCTACACCATGTAGACCGGAGGATTACACAGAATCCCATTGGCGAGTTTCAGACAGCTAGGTTATTCAAGAAACTTGGAATACCAACTCCAATGCTTGGCTTGCTGAATCAGCATATGGATTACTTCATTGAATTTCTCGGCCCGAGCTCTTGTGATTGGTCCACTTGGCAGGTGGAGTGGATCCTTAGCAGGTTCATGTGTTCCTTGTTTACGTAGCTCTTCTGTTGGATCACGTAGCCCCTCCGTTGGATTACGTTGCTCTGCCCTTGGATTACTTGAGTCATTTCTGGGTTTACTTGGCTGCTCCGCAATATGTTGGTTACTTGATCCTTCGCTTTGTTTACTTGGGAGCCCAATACTTATTGGTTGGGAAAATTACCTTCAAAGGAAAATGCTCCTCCCACTGGACCGAAAAACCCATATATTCCCATGGGAATGGGTGGTGCTGAACAAGCAGGCAGGCCCAACGTTGTTTATCTTTACTGCAATCCTGGTTAGGTAAAAGGAATTCCGCAGCAGCGGGTACGTGATTAGTTACAACCAACGGAAAGACTTATTGAAATAATAGGGAATTTCCTCATCCAGTCTACTCCTAGGACTACATCATATGCTCCCAACTCCATGGCCAACAAATCAAACTTCAATCGATATCCTTGCATCTTCCACTGTACACCAGAACACATCCCATACAATCGGCCCGAAGAGCATCAATGAGCAGGCCTACTAAATAGGCATAGAGGTACATTAGCCGAGTTTGCTTACAACAACTGCTATCACTCTAGCATCGGAATGGCACCTTTCGAAGCACTCTACGGGAACCTTTGTTGTACCCCGATTTGTTGGGGTTGGCACGTACCGACCAACGGGGCCACAGAAGATGAAGGAGAGTGCCGAGAAGATTCCACTTATTCTAGATTAAAAGTAGTTCAGGACCAAGTACGCCGACCACGATATTTGGAGTTTGCAGTAGGTGATCATGCTTGACTTCGGCTTGAACCTACAAAGGGTGTGATGCGTTTTTGAGTGAAGGATTAGGTATAGCTGACCGATACATTGGACCTTTCTTGGCCCATATCCCCATAGCCCTTACTCCCTTGTTTCGGTGGTTGGTCTCTACCTTTTTCTGTCTCTTGGCTAGTTTGTCTTCCTCTTCTTTTTGAGGGTAACGTAGTCAAAATCCTTTATTTCAGGGGATTTCCCTTTTCTTTCCAAATGAATTTATGCTTAGTCTAAAATTGGTAAATACCAAATAATAATATATATATTATTATTATTATTTGAAATATGTACCAGTTTCCTGAAACTAACAAATAGAGTTATAGCTTTGATTGACTTACTAGCTTACGGGAACGCTTTGAATCTCAACTTACTTTGAACGAGTGCTTCCCACATAGATTGCTGGAAAGAGGAGTGAGCCGGGGCAGAACTTGAAGCACGGGAGAAGGAAAAAGAAGTATACAAGGGGTGCGTAGTTGGTATATGTACGGTATAGACCTTTCTTTGTGAATAGCTAGTTCAGTTACAAGGGTGTATACAAAGGTCTGCTTATAGGTTGAAAAAGCCTATAGAGATAGCCTAGATAGCCAAGAAGATATACGTATTTCATAGAGCTAGCTAATAAAGCTTTTGTTAACTTCAAATAGGCTATTGAATGCAACGGCAAATAAAGAAGAAGAAAGTGCCAGAGATAAGAGCTAATATATTCCCAGTCTATGCATGGATAAAGGAATGATAAGAGCTATGAGCAGTTTTGTCAGGACCCCGACTTGATGTCACATCGATCTAGCCGGTAACACCTCATATCACTTTGCGGCCTCACGCACGGTATCCCCACGGGTGTCGCCTTACCTTTGCCCGGGACCGTTTGCGCCTTTTGGCTCACGTATATGATAGTGTCGCTAGCATCCATATGATAAGGAGCCCGGGCTGACATGACTAGTCGTAAACCCAAAGTGGCACAGACTTACAGGGACAGGCATCCATGACCCAGCTTCGAACGTGTCGGTCATCAGCAAGTGGGTCCGGGCTGTAGCACTGGGCTAGCAGGACTCCGGTAAACCGGGTTGTAGCGGGCTAACAGGACTCCGGTACTCAAAGCGTGACATTTCCCCGAAGGGACAGACACAGGAACGAAGAAGGACACATGCCGGCCAGCCTAAGTGTTCCAGAGCAGTAGCAAGCTACCATGGCTCAGCGGTAACACTAGGAGACATTTCCCGGTAAGAGAGGCTACTAAAGATAAACAACTAGATAGTCAGATCCCACACATACCAAGCATTTCAATCATACACACAATATGCTCGATATGTGCAAATACAACGAAGCATCACAACATGACTCTACGACACAAGTACTTTATTTAAGGCTCAGGGAGCCATACATAACATACACAAAGGTACGGGTCTCACGACCCAACACTCAAGTCATACAGTCATACAAACCAGCAGCGGAAGTACATTGTCTGGGTACAGACAACTAGTAAAATAAAAGAGGCTTGGAAAGCCTAGCTATACTATGTGGTCCTTCACAAGCTCAGGGTCACCACCTGGGCCTTTAGCCTACTCGTTGATGTCAACGTCTACGTAGAACCCATCAGAAGGGGTTGCAGCGTCTTCTGTAAAAATGTAGATTATAGCAACATGAGTACAAAGGTACTCAGCAAGACTTACATCAGATCCTACATACATGCATATTATCAAGAAGGGTTGGTGGAGTTATTGCAGCAAGCCAGCTTTGACTCTTGGCTAGACTATCCTACGGTACCTCAACTTGAAATGGTTTTGCGCACACGAGTCCACTACTCACCACTTCAATACACTACCGAGGATCCGCCTCCGCCTTCCTACGGAAGAGCCATCCTCGGCACTCACACTTATCTTGAGGCTTTTAGTAGTTTCCATTTACTTGTCTATGAACTATATAGGAAACCAAGTAGTCCTTTACCGCGGACGCGGCTATTCGAATAGATCATGTTAACCCTGCAGGGGTGTACTTCTTCATACACGCTCTCACCACTTACCGTCGTTTACACGACATGTACTCGGCAACCTTCAAGCGGAAGCCCAACGTGGGTGTCGGCCACGACCTACCTAACCACCTAAGCCTCCAGTCCAGGTTTATCGCCTATTCAGGTTCCATCCGCAGGGAGTCCGGCCGAGGTTTCCCATACAGCCCCGAACAATGTGAACAGGGTTCCCGAGATACCTAACGGGTATTCGGTACACCCGGCCACGTACCTACCGCATCACAGCCCACCCCTACGGTCAGCGCTGTCCACGGCCTCCAGTAGACTACACACTCCAGAAACTACTTGCAACTCCTGGATGGAGAACTAGGGTGAATAAGAAGCCGAGAGGGTCCATTGGTTTCGGGCCCAATGCATGGTAGTAGCTGTATCTTAAATCACACATACAGATCTCAGTGCTTAGGGTCGGCTTCAATGAAACAACCCACCATGTACTCCTACATGGGCTCTCATCGATACCTTTACCAAATCGTGTTCACCACACCACTCTCATTACCGACATAATCATTTCACTCTAGCCCATCACCCAGATGAACCAGACCTGACACGACTCTAAGCATAGCAGGCATAGCAAGGTAGGAACAACACATACATATGGCTCAATCAACTCCTACACATGCTAGTGGGTTTCATCTAGTTACTGTGGCAATGACAGGTCATGCAGAAGAAATGGGTTCAACTACCGTAGCACACAGCAGTTTGAAACGCGTTGTCTTAATGCAGTAAAAGAGAGCAGGAGCGAGAACATGGGATTGTATCGATATGATCAAATGGTTGGTTGCTTGCCTGATGGTTCGATGCACTGATACGGTTCTTCGTTAGGGTAATCACGGTACTCCTCGGAGGCAGAACCTGTCGCAAAGGACACCGATACACAACCATCACCAAACAATGTGCAACAATATGATGCATGCATGAAACATGGCAATATGAGTGGGTTGGGCTAATGCAACTAAAACCAGAAGGGTTTGAACAAATTTGAATCAAAGATTCAAATTTCAAACTCAAATACGGCCTTTTAAAGTGCTTTTCCTTGTTCTGCTTAAAACATCAATTTAACTTGTTTGATCATGCATGAAAATAGTACAGATGGATAGATTGGATTTTTCTGATCATTTTTCATATATAATTTGTCCAATTTGGAGTTACAGAATAAAAGTTATGAATTTTTGAAGTTTAAATAATATTCTGGAATTTCCTGTGTAAAAATAATTCCAGTAATTAAATTACTGCGTCAGCACTACGTCATGATGACGTCAGTGGTCAACGGGCTGGTCCAGGTCAAACTAACCAGTGGGTCCCGCATGTCAGTATTCAATTAGTTTAACTAAATTAGATTTAAACTAACTGGATTAATTAACAAAGGGGGCCCCACATGTCATAGACCGAGGGGGTCAACCGGGGCCCACCCGTGGTCAAAGTCAGAGTCAAACACGCCGGCGTCTAGCCGCCGGCGAGCCCGACGCGGCGGTGAAAGTGCTTTTTGCCATTCCGGCAACCAAATGGACGGCGGAAGGCATCTACGTGTTGCTGAGGTTGAGCCGCGACTATTGGTGGTGGTGGTTGGGCTCGGGGTGGCCGGAGTTGGCGCCGGCGGCGACTTTGGCGGCCGCCGGAGTTCGGTTGAAGACGAACTTGTGGCTAGAGTGTGCGGTGAGGTGCGGGGAGTGCATGGTTAGCCCCAACGCGGCGTGGTGAGTGCGATGGACAAGGTGAGGTGGCCGGAGGATGGCTGGGAGCACGTCGGCGAAGAGGTCCGCGACGACGCGTGCGGGTGAGCTTAGTGTGCTCGCTGTGGTGCACGAGAGAGAGAAAGAGAGGAAGGGGAAGTTAGCCCAGCTCACTGCGGTCTTGATGGAAAGGACGGCGTGGTCGGGGACGAGCTGCTGCGGCAGCGACGGCGAAGGGGATCTCCGGCGATGGCGGTTCGGGCGAGGTTGGTGCGGCGGCTTCGGGGCACGCGAGCGCTCGGGGCTCGGCTAGCTCGAAGAAGTAGAGGACGGCGGAGCTTCTGGACACGGTGGCGCGGCGTGGAGACGACGGGGAGCATGGCTACGTCGGCGGTGCGGCGACGGTGGCGTCGGCCATGGCGTGGGAGCGCGAGGGAGAGGAACTGGGGGCGAATGGAGGTGTCCAGGGGGGTCGGGGCGCGACGTGGAGCTCGTCCAGGCCAGCAGGGCGGCGAGAGGGGAAGCAGGGCGACGTGCAGCTGCGTGGCGAGCTGCGGTGCCGCCGCCGAGCACCTTGGCTGCCTGCCTGGCAAGCCAAGCAGCTCGCTGGAGCGGTGGCCGGGCTGGGCCGGCCAGGTGGGCTGGCTGGTGGGCCTGTGGTGGCGCCAGGTAAGTTTTCCCCTTTTTTTCTGTTTTCTGTTTTTATAATTTTCTGACATTTGTTTTGATTTAAATAATATATTAAATCATTTATTTACCTTATGCCAATTTTTGCAGGAGCTAGATATATTATTCCAGAGCTCCTTTATATTTGGCATAATATTTGGACATATATTAATATATATAACTAATATATTTCCAATGCAAATATTTATGCATTAATTCCAAATGCCCAAAATAAATACCTATGAGCTCTTAAAAATATTGGTTTGATTTTTATCTCTGTCCAATATTTTCAGAGAGCAACATGAGCATTTTCTTGGACCTTTTTGGAGAAATTTTTATTTGGATCATTTTCAGAAATGATTCTGAGGGTTTCACAATCCCCATTTCAATTTAAATGGAATTTTAAACATGATGCACACACTCTGATGCATGACTAGCTAGGGTGTGACAAGTTTATTAAACTACACTACGGCTAATATATATAAGGACAAATCAACTAGAAAAAACCGTTGCCAAAGAAACCATTTGTTTAAGCTTATTCGTTCGCGCTAGGCTAAAAAACTAGATAGAAGAACTAGAGGCCGCCAAGGTCTTCAACCATTAGCAGGTAGGATCCTTTGCTTACTACTTGAAGCAGAAACCTAGAAGAGGAATTCTTTCTATTCCAAAATCCATCTTCTTTCTGGTCCGCTTCAGCACGTCCTTTTGTAGAAAAGTCTTCTTTATATAGTAATTCGACCTATTGCTCCGGATCCCCGTTTACTAGGAAGATAAGAATCAAAAGGATCGAACTACCTACTCATTATTCGGAGGTGAATCATAGAACACTAAAAGCTGTGGTATCTTATGGACCTAACATAGGTCACATCCCTCACGGCATAAGATTTAAAGATCCAAACCTTCCTCTTCGGAGCGGAAACGGACGTGGCCAAAACATATAAAAAAAGATCGGCCTAGTCGCTCATAGGGACATATCTATCCGGATAGAGGATAGTCTAGATCAATTTTGAGAAAAATCTCTCTATATATAGATAGGTATCTCTGTGGATAGAGATAAAGATAGGGATCCCTATAAATCGAAATATATGGAAAAAGTGCACTTTTTGACTACTACTACTATTTCTTAGACTTTTTCAAGGAAACATCATTTTTTCGATTTTGACTGAATTGGTCGGAGCGTAGACGAGCAAGCAGAGCCCAGGAAAGAGGTCAGATCGTCATAGAGCAGTCGACTATAAGTATAAGACTGCTGGCCTGAGAGAAGGCAGTCTCTCTCGGGAAACATGGCCCAATTTCTCTTCTTTCTTTTCACACGGGCAACAATTGGGAATAAAACAGACCATGAACATGAGTTTAAAATGTAAAAAAAAGGGAAGAGTGCATTCTCCACTTTCTTATCTCGAAAATGCGTAATATAGTGATGTCATGTGTCTGTTTCTCTGAAAAGGTGGGTCGGCCCTTAGGGCAAACAGTAGTGCCAGGTTCCATTGTGGAACGGTCGTTTGCCGGTGACCTTTGTCCGCTGTAGTACGAGTGACTGGCGCATCGCATCCAATCTCTCATGTCAATGAGTCAGTTAGAAAACAGCTCCAAATGAATCAGTGATTTCCCCTTTATTTCCCTCGGAGCGCAAGGGGAAACAAGATTGAGAATGAATTAAAACACACCAAATGTTTCATTTTGCCTATTATCAGTGGTCAGCTCTGATACAAACCAGGGGAAAAAGAACCTGGAACGCCTTCTTTAAGGCGCTACTATTTCTAGCGGCATAGGTGCTTTATCACAATACGAAAGATGTACATACGAGGACTACGATTCCTATTTAGAGATATTCCTACGAGCGATAGACGTAGTAAGGAAATTACGTACGCCAATAACAAATACGAATACGAATTACGCCTACGAGCCTACGCAATGGCATGTTTCGGCGTATAAAGCTAAGAACGAGAATAGCCTACTGCCTCCACTCGGAAAAGGCAAAGGTATCCAGTATAGGATATCGATGAACGGAGGACAAGGAAAGCAGGCAAGGTGAACCTCCTTTGCCAAAGCCCTTTTGAAATACCTTCTTTTTGAACCTTTAGAAAATACCTGCTAGCTATCCCTAGTTTTGTTTAACCAGCTTTCCCCCAAAAAGGGGAGATCCGCTGCTTACTGCTCACGGAAACATCCGACCTTATGGTCAAGTCGTCCGCCTATCTTTCTGATCTCATTCGTTTTCCGATCGCATAAAAAGTCATGAGATCAAAAAAGAAATGTGAGAATGTAGTTACAGATGTAAAAAAAGTAAATATCTCGTTCTCTTGGTCCATAGATGGGGCGTCCTATCCGATGGATGAATGAGGAGCCTCTGTCGAGTAGTGAAATGATAGGATTCTGCTTTTCGGTTAAACCGAAACACAAGTCGGCGATTCAAGCCAAGAGTGCGGGCACCTTAAGAGCGGTCAAAGCTAGAAGCTATATCATGACTGCTGGAACGAAAGACCCGATGAGTATTTTCGTACCACCTTCCAATCTTCTTAGTCAATTGTGTACTTTTCCACTAGGCGAGACATAAGTTATCGGAATCCGGGGCCTGTTTTTCCCTATTTCCCAAGGGGAATGTCAAATTGTGTGGTTTCACAGTCTTATGAGACAGAAAGTTTTGGAAAATGGAGCTGCCGTTTTCACTACTTTGGTCCCTAGCGATATTGTTGCTTAAACTAACATGGAAAGTGGGTTCAATCACTTTAAAGTGCCCTCTCAAGTGTCATCTCATAATGGTAATCTCCTTATGGTATAGTAATTTGGCTTAGAATAAGAAACCTATCTCTTCCCCCTAATGGCTTTTCACTACCCCTTGCGGGAATGCGTATCGTTGCTGCATCGCCACCGTATTCCTGACTTGCTTTTCCGAACTGCTTGTTTTCTCGGGGCTGCAGTCCAGTTGCTTAGTGGTTTGCTTCTCGGTCTACCCAATCAAGGTTAGACCTCGCTCTATCAACCATTGCTTTAAATAGTATCATGTTATTTCATCTTTCATTGATACCATCATTACAATCGAGGGCCTACAATCCATGGAAATCCCTATTCCGATCACTGGGAAAGAAGAGCAAGTAAGTAATGAATGAATGAATGAATTTAGATGGTATATAAACATCTCCCCATGAAGGGAAGGTGCTATAGTATCTAACTAAGAAAAAAAGTAGGTTGTGAAATGATAGGAAATATGCCATGCAGAAAATCCAGGAAATATTTCCTTGATTTTCGGATGACCCGGCTTATCTTTGCAGTTATCCTTATTTAGCAGAATCTAGTGAGTGTTCCATTAAAAGGAAAGAGAGCTATTCGTTGTAGGATTGATCCAGACAACCCAACCTAAGTCACCTATTGCGCCTAACCTAAGTATAGTGCCAGTGGTCGGCGAGGAGAAGTTCATTCCTGTAGAGAAGAGAGGGGATCCTATTTCCTTTCCCCCTTTCCCAGTATGGCAACCTTATCTTCCAGCATGAAAGTTGGTATCAGAATGAAACAATCCAATCCAATCCATACTTGTGGAGTGCTCAGTTCAGTTCCTGATTTCTCTCAAGCCTAAACCGGAAAAGGAAACCTATTACCCGGGGTCCCCCCTTTCGGCTATCTCATCTGCTGTTCCTCGACTCTCAGGAAGGTAAGATCATCAATCAATAGTAGGCTGCTGCTCTGTGCAGTTAAAGATGGGATCCAACCTGTTCTGTTTGCTTGTTTCCTATAATCTGTGCTCGATTCCATATTTCTGTATCCTTCGATTCCCGGGACAGATCTGATCTCCTTTATACTGACCTCAAACAACGAGCGAAGTCGAGATGTTGATGAGAAAGGGGCTTTTCTCAAGGCCAAAGAGTGCTCTTTGAAGGCTACTATGCATCCTTACGAATACAAGAGTGGTTTTTTTTGTTTTGGGTATAGCAGGACTTGAACCTGCGACCATTAGGTTAAAAGCCCAATGCTCTACCAACTGAGCTATACACCCGATTTTACAAGAAGGCTTGGTGCGGAAAAGAAAAGAGGGCGGCCTGGCCCCTTTTCTTCTTATCATATCACAAGGGCGCGGCTCTGTATGGTATAGTACTGTGGAGCAAGTCTGGGAGTCCTTTCCACTCATTGAGGATTCTATCTAAAAAAGAAGGTCAACGGGGGAGACTACAGTAGCTCGAACTCAGACTATCTACGAAAAAGGTAAAGTCGTCTTTCCTAGGGTTCGACCGAAAGGAGCTGTGTTCTATGGTTTGACGTTGTGGAGGTCCAGCACTCTTCTAAACGAAGAAAGAGGGGATTCGCGCTACCTCCTACTCCTACAGAAGATCGATTGGCGCGAACTTCCGATCGATTCCTTATTCATTGTTGCCGACCCTTACATCATCATAAAGAGAATCAAGATATCCCAAGAACCCAGCTAGGGATGAATGACTAGCGCTCAAGAACAAGCAAGGGATGAGCGCACGGGAGCGGCGTTGCTTGTTGCTTTATTATCACATTAGAGAAGCGGAACCTCCAAGCTCAGACATCTCGAACTCAGAAACTACCCTTCTATCCCACCCTGCTCCTCCGGCATCGGAAGCAGAACTACCTGACCGAAGGAGATAGACAGGAAGGGAAGACGGTCATACAAAGGCCGAATAAAGCTCTCTTGAAGCTGCATCTGAATAGACCTAGAGTCACTCAGTACATACGAACCCTTGAATAAATAAGAATTGAGAAGTATGAAATGTGGGCATCATAACAAAAAAAGAAAAAGACCGAACCAGTAAGACTAATGTCTACTTATTTATACCTTTGAGAGGTCCACTTAGACTATTATGATTTTCTCTTTAGCTACGTAGGTTATATAAGATTCAATTCAATCTAACAAGCGGACTGGACTACCTTCGGCTACTACAAGATATTTAGAAACCTAAGAAGCTGAGCCTACTTTACGCACTTAAGGCAGCAGCAGATGATGAAGAAATGGGCGGTAGATGATAATGAGAAAGGGCGCCCCTTGGCATTTCCTGTGGGGGAGTCTGATTGATCCAATCACGACGAATGATGTCAACCCCCTCTTTTGCGCCTAACTTGACTCTGATTCTCCCACTATGAGAGCTGATCCAGGGGCTAGTTCGGCTACAGAATGGAATTTACGAAAGCCCCCCGTCTTTCCGACTCAATGTATTGCCCTTTGGGACCAGGATCTGACGAGGAAGTGAGAGAGGGGACACCAAACATAGGTGCGTACCATTGCCCCAATCCAATGGACTATGTCATACAGGGAGGAACCCTTGGAGGTTGGGACAGAAAGAAAGCAGGTTTTGCTTCTGCTTCCTTCGAGCAACCAAACTCTTTCGTCAGGTGTGGGTCAAGTTCCCTCATTATTGCTTGACTTCCCCTTTGGGGCACGAAAAGATGGACTAGGACTTAAGTAAGGGAGAGGACAACCCCTGTTTCTGGCTTACCTTCAACGAGTGAGTGCTATTCCCATTCCTTACTTTGATCCGATCCTGTTCCCCGACCAGTTTGCTTGCTCACTAGAAGAGTCAAGCGAGAGCAGCTAGTTTAGAAGGAAAAGGACACCTGGGGCTATTCGGCCTCACTTGTCGGAGACTGAACTACCGCTCGCTTACTTGCTGATCAAGGAGGTCATTTCCACTTACTCTAAGCATAGAAGGAAGAAGATTGAAAAACTAACAAACAAATTGTCTTCAGCCCTACTTACTTATAGGCTGACTTGGCCCAGGAAACAAGGTTCTATTAGGCTTGCAGGGCTTAAAAAAGAATGAGCTAGATCGCAGGTATTTGGATACGAGGTAGTAGCGGGGTCTAGTCGAAGCGGTGCGCAAAGTGTACAAAGGCGAGTCTCACGGGCAGCGGCACGTGAGGGGTCTCCCGAACTTCATGGAAGACGCAGTTAGGGGTCTCCCAAACTTCATGGAAGACGCAGTTAGGGACTCCTGCACCAGTAAGAATGGAACTGGAATAAAAAGTCGGGGTAGCTAGTCACTCCGTTACTGAGGAAAGAGAGGATGGCATTTCCATAAGTAGACTCTCCTTCTTACTGAATCCTTATCCTGCCCTCTCTACTCGGAAACAATTCATTCTTAACTCGTACATAAGTTCTGGGCGTCGACAAGAGAGTTAGCGATCTACAGCTGGTTCGATGGACTGGTGGTGACGCGGGCGGGCCCTCTACTTTATTTGCCGAATCCAATCGATCATGGGCGGCCCTCTTCGTTCACAGTCTTTCTTTCCTTTCGAATCCAATTGTTCCAATCTGACCAAATAGCAATTCATTGAAATCATTCGGGTCACCTCTTTTTTAAGCACTTGACCAAGCCTATTTCTATAG
This sequence comes from Triticum aestivum, assembly GCF_018294505.1. NCBI lineage: Eukaryota > Viridiplantae > Streptophyta > Magnoliopsida > Poales > Poaceae > Triticum > Triticum aestivum. The sequence continues at coordinate 400,921,553 of NC_057810.1, read as the reverse complement.
AAAAGGACAGGAATCTATTGACTTTGAGTCTGTCTCCTACTACGAAATTGGAACTGAACATAGGATGGCAATAGTGAGAAAAAAAATCCCCTTGTACTACGTCATTATTTATTCGATTTTCCCTGGTAAGTGCTCCAGATGCAGTTGCTTTAGTTGACGTAGTGAGTGGAACCTAATTATATGTTTCCTTGAATACCAGAGTTGCCTTTTGTAGATGAGAAAGCCAACAATTTTGCAAGGAGTTGATAATTGCACTTGAAGTAGTAAGTTTAAAGACAGTTGAAACTTAATGGCACCGTTTAACCAAGCACTCTTGTAGCTTCGAAAACTCCGTGTTCAGATCGGTGAGGCAAGAGACGAATTCATCGTCAGTTACCTCCACGATATCCAAAATACCCTCAAGACCATGAAGACAGATAATGAGAGTCAGGTTCAAACAATTCAAGGATTGTAAATACCATAACAGCAAAGTAGAATGCACCAAATTTTTCCTATTACCGGCTCCAGGAAGAGCACACCAAATGAAAGAAACTATTACTCAAAAAGCGAATCACATCTCGATCCACAAACTGCCAAAAGCCTTTGTTATTCCATTCCCAGTGGAACGTCAACCTGTTTAACAACAATTTTCTAAGAAACTTGCTGAATTCTAAATGAAACAACCTTATTTTCAAGTGACAGGCAATATCCATTTCAACCAATTATTCAAGATCAAAGGGCTAACTGCACAGCTAATTGAATTCTTTCGAGGTTGAGTTCATCTTGAAATCGCATTTCCTTCCTAATTAAACTAAGAAAAAATAAGAATATTAAAAGAAAGACTCCACAGAACATGAATGAATTCAGGTACATCACATCAGGCTGATATGTGCCGGTATCATACCTGTTTCAAGATTCTGGCTAAGCCCTTCTTGTTGCCACATATCCAGTTTCTTCTAAGGTTTCTAGAATTGCTCAAGTTCCTGCTCAACGCTTCTCGTCTAGCTCCAGTCTAGCACTTGTACCAGTCGCCTACCAGATCACGGCTTTGCTCCAATTCTACTCTCCAATTATGCAATCCTCTCCAAAATTGGGGCTTTTCTTTACTTCAGCACTTCCCCTCGCAGTGGATTCCACTAGGTTCTTAACCGCTTCCCAATTCTTAAACTGAAACCTGCGATGTCTAATCCAACTCGGCACCTAACCAGCTTGTCAGCATCGTAAGTTTGCCTCAACATTCCCCCTAGAAATACAAAAATAATGTAAATCTACTTTCATTTATTTATTAGGGTAGGGATGAGACTTTCTTTTTCTTTTTCTATTTTCTAGAATAAGTATGCTCTAGAGTAAAAGGATTCGAACCTTTGCATGCCGGTACCAAAAACCGATGCCTTACCACTTGGCTATACTCCAAACGGGGGGAAGGCTCGATGAAAACGAGCTGGGATATAGATTTTTCAGAAGGAAGAGTTAGTTACCCTCGGTCTTCCTTCTTTCCCGGGAATCAAGGAAGTAGTAGTGGGGCAGTCCTTTATTTCCCCCTTTAGACCAACTACAACAAGCTCGCTCCTTAGGTTAGCTCTCTGCTCTACCTATTTGTTTGCAATGCCTTGCTTATCAAAATAGGCCTTTCTGTAACCTGACCTTACGCTGAAAAACTGCACTTGTTGGCTCTGCGTCCACTGAAACTTATGAAAAAGAAATGTTATTCTATCGATATCTTCAAGAGTTCCCTAACCCCCTGACTGAGAGTGCTATGATGGGCTATTGAAGTTCGTCCCTGCGGCACGGTGGGGCAGTGCAAATCCTTTCATTAATGAAGTTCCGCCCTGACACTCCCATTATTGGCTTCCTTCCTTAGGGACCGCTCGGGCGAAGGCAGAGCATGGAATGATCATAGGGGCATCCTTCCTAGGTGGAAAAGACGTGTGTGACTAAAACCAGGAGGAGAAATCCATTTTCAAATGGCGACAGAAAGAAAGGAATCACGAAATAGAAGAAAAAGTGCACTGTGCTGGCAAATGTGGAGAATAGCCATCCATCTTTCATCAATGAAATTGTTCCGTATGGGTAGCAAATACACATATCAGAAGAGCCAACCCGAAAGCACTTGCTTCAAAGAAGCAGCAGTTACCAAGAAATTCCTATTTCAAGTCAGTATATCTCGATAGAACCAATTCCAATCCAGGTAGTGTGAACAGAGGATGTGGAAGTTCTGTTTCCTTGCCTTGTCAAGCATTTCATCTGACACTCTATCTATACTATAGCTAGATCAATTCCTATTCTTTCTTCCAGGCGACTTTACTCCAAAGAATTTTGCCTTCTTATCTTGACTCGATCTCACGAAATTGGATTGATTGGCACACCGCGCATCTGGCATTCGCTTCTCCTATCTATCTCTTCCAACTAAGCTGATCACTGGAAAATATGAAATCCTGCAAGCAATCATTCCAGAGCCAACTACGAAGATACCTGGTCTTCCACTCTATTCACTGGAGGAAAGACAAGAAAGTAAACAATTCTTCAAAGGAATTGGCTCTACCGGAACAAAGGAATTGGCTCGCTCGTTCGCTCGCTGGGTAAGCATAGAATGCACACCAGTCTGGTATCAAAGCGTATCTACTTGAAAAGGAGACTACTTGAACAGATGAAATGGAAGGAAGAAATGAAAGTTCGATCTACCAACGTAGAGTCCGCCCCTCCCAGGAAGAAGAAATTTGCTACTTTGGCTCATCAGTTGGTAAGTCTGTCTATGAAGTTCAGTGCCCAGAAAAGAGAAAAAAAGACCAAAACAAGCTTTTTCAAGCTCTACAAGTCGATGGACACCTCTCTAATATGGGACACTATATTGCTTACAACAACTGCTATCACTTCTAAATAGGCGGTCCATCGTGGATAAAGTATGACTAATAAGTAGTAATATAGCTAGTTGCTATACATAGACTTGAAGTCAGGGCTTACTCATCCTAATCTTCTCTTTACTACTTAGTTAAGTTTAGTTAAGTTATAGGATCAGAACGAGATTTTCTTTGATTGCCATTATAGGAAGTGAGCAAGCAAGCTAGACACGAAAACTCAGGATAGACGCGCTGCTCTTCTAGCTTTGGTTGGAAATAGAAAAGCAAGTTATAGGGCCCATGCTGCATTCCCTCAAATAGCAGTCTTTTTTTTATGTCTAAAGAAAAGTTGCCTATTAATAAGCAGTCTTCCCTCTTTCATAAGGCTCTAACTTGCGTAAGGAATCAAGGAGCTACAGGAGTATACCGCCGAGTACTTACTATCTTGGATAGCTTTTTGCCTTGCAAAGAGCATAGATTCAACTTCAATATATGTAGCTAACTCTCTATTGCTTTATTGCAATCCGCTCCGCGCCACTTACTCGGGACTATATAGTTCTATCTATAGCTAGTGCTTACTTTTCATAAGGTATAGTTACTGGTCAGATTCTAAGTCACATATAGTTGTAGTGCCTAATCCAAGGCAAGGGGATAAGTGCTTGCATAGGTTAGGTTGAGATAAACTCTATATTTCCAGTCTTTAACGCATCCATTCCTTGGGCTTAAGCATTGTTGAGCTTGACTTGTTCTAGCATAAGCCATCTAGTAGGCCTGTTTAGCATTCTAAGCAGCCGCCTTCCTATACGCATAAAGTGGAGTTATATTAGTACCTCACACCACAATATAAGTCTTATTCTAAGTAGGATCACCCACATTTATTTACTAAGATTTGCTTTATGAAAGTAAATGACACCAGGATAAAGACCTTCTTTTTACCCATAACCTTTCTCTGCAGCATTGGAACCAAGATCGGGCTTGGCATAGTTACGAGGTTCCCGTTCTATTTAACTAACACTAACTGAAGCTAACCGGAAGCTTTCTTCTCATGCGACTCTTGGATCGAAAAGAGGCTGCTGGACTGGACCACGGCTGAAACTGCCAGGCACGGACTAAAAGCTTTTATCAGGGATTCCCGAGTCAAACGACTACCATACATAGCATAGAGCTGGAAGCTGCACTAGTGTACAGAGAAGACTGGATGTGAACACGGGCGGACATTGGCTATGTATGGGGCACTCACTAATCACTATTAGCAGGAAACAACTAGCAGAAAGAAAGATGAACGCACTTTCACTCCTTGCTCTTCAGCACGTACTCACACGAGGGACTCTCAAATCTCTATTTCAGACCATAATCTTTCGATCCCTTTACCGAAGTGATTGATAGCAGGGCTCCAAAATCATAGGGCTTCTTCTATTTTTAGTGTGAACTCACTTCTATTCTATATCAAGATAGGGGCTTCAGTACTTGGCTGACCGCCCGGTGGAAGACCTGGTTCTACCACACAAGGGCAGCTTTCGTAGTCCAGGATTATTTTCCTCATATGTAATTTCACCTCAATGTGGAAATGTCCGATCTTATTCCAAAATAGAAGGTCTTCATGAAGGTCTGTCTTGTTTCAGGAATATAGGTACCGAAGTTCAATAGCGGTAGGTACCAAGGAGAAGACGAGTCAGGGCCGATTGACAAGACTAGCTAGGCTGACCTTCCAGCCATACTCCATCCAATATCGAATGGAAGTGCTAAAGGTTTCATGTGATGCTGACCTCAATGAACCAGACCTCGAGAATTTGTTCATCCCTTCGCTCCGAGGATTGGTCGAGTACTTGGCCACATGCATGAGTAGGCCTGTTGCCGGGATGTCCCATTAAAAAGGCAGGTCCCATATTTGAAATACAAAAATAAGATCAGATAGCGCTCAAGAGGTTTTTCTCCATACGAGAAATCCTTCACTCGCAGGGAATTCTAGGTTGAAAAAGCTTGTTTTGGTCTTTTTTGGGGGCTTCCCGAGCCCATTCCCTTTTCCTGGTGGGCTCTGAAGTACTCGTCTTTTGCGCAAGGCCTCGTGTCAAAAAACTTCCAACCACGTCCTCCTACCTCGCCCATTTGCGGAGATCATCTACATTTTGCTCCGTGTCGAGCTCCAGCCGGCCCAAACGTTTTCCTTCGGGAGGGCGTAAAATCGCTTTCTTTCTGTAGGGAGGACGGATGATTCAAGTAAGGGCTGAGAGCCTACATATCACTGAGATGGGCCAAGGAAGAAAAAGCACCTACTGTTCGTTAATTGAAATTCTCTTTGCTTAGCGCCCTTGTGTTTCGAATAGAAAAGCACTGGAGATATCTGTGGAACTGTTGTTTTTCTTAGGGCAAGCTAGCAGATAGAAGTAATCTATCTGGTTAGCCAGGCGAAGCATTTAGGGTTCAGTGCTTGGTTTCAAGTGTTCTTCTTCATCGTTTGGCACTTCACTTTTTGTTGAGTAATCCAATGGCCTAATGACACATGCACATCTTTTGGTGCTGTCGCCTTACTTAGTGACTAGCTCAAGTGCATTTGATCGCAAAAAAGACTGGCATTGGCTCCGGGTCAAATCTACAGGGGGCATGCAAATCAAATGCGAAAGAAAGGAAAACATTTCTGTTTCTTCTGCTTCAATGCCGTGATACACTCAGGATGTTTACGATACCTACCCATTAATTGCTCTAACTTCTCGTGGTTCACCCCTAGCTATGCCCGCTTCTATGAAATTCCAAATTCTGCTTGCAAGCTCATCGGAGCTAGGCAACTCTTTGTCAGTGATTTCATGCCTACCAAGCAGGTACACTCTAATGTATACACCCTTTAAGAAAAGAAATCCTTCTCGTATTCTGCTGCTTTTTTGATTCATTTTATCCCAATAATAGCATAGACATCATATATTTTTTCTTGCAAGCTCAAGTGCTTGATTGTTGACAAATTCTTCTCTCAGCAGGGCACCTCAGGTACCTGTCTATAGTTTCCTGTCTTGAAGGGGGGCGACGCAGCTATTTTCTTTAACAACACGTCATTCAACGAAGTGTTTTCGTTATTTGGTCATCACTAAAAAGTTTCTAGTGATAAAGTGAGCCTATTATATTAAGTTTAGAGGATTCTCCTAACGTGATGAGTTTAGTTTCTCACTTTTAAAGATCACTGGTGGCAATGGTACTTCCTTTTATGCAACAACTCCTGTATGTACCATTTGGTAATTGGAGTTTGATAAGACCATGGATCCTTATATACAAAACATACTTGGCCAACTAAGGCCCTGCAGTCCAATGTCCGATATATTATCGTCAGCTGAGGAGGTGTTTGGCAAGGGTGTGACCGTTGTTTTTGGGACAATGTTCAAGCAGGAGGCCATGAATCTGTCTAGTCTCGCCATGGGGGGTGAGTTTATCTCATTGCTCCTTCCTGGTGTAAAGCCGATCACTGAGGTTTATGTCTATCAAACCGAGCTCTTGAACCCAATGTTTGGAACATCAACGTCCCTCTCCAGTCGTAATCAGGATTTGATCTATCATGAAGTTTTAGCGCCACATAAGATCCACGGCATGTTATCTGTCGGTGCAGCGGCTTTGAGTTGTCGGAAAAAAAGCCAGGAGCTTAAGTAATTCCTCAGTTTAGTATAGGGTGTCCAGGGAGAGCTGCTGAAGGGAAGGTGGGCGAACCCACACGAGTGAAAACCCTACTTTATTAGTCATCAATGCGATTTCTCGCACTTTTTGATACCTCCGAGGGGGTACACTTTAAAGGCATGCAAAACGTGCCTTACAGTCATGTTGGACGAGGCTAGGCGGTGAATGCAACGCTGGGAAGTTTTGTCCCGGTTCGAGAGGTTGAGCGAGCCAACCAATTCGATGTTTTGAATGGCCAAAGAATAGGTGTTTACTCCTCTTACCAATTGAGGTTTCGCACAACTTTTTGACTAGGGCTTCAGAAAGGTTGTAGTTTCACGAGGAGCCCATAAAGCGACTTGTTTTACCTATGGGATGTGAAGATTGGCTCTGTACCTGACACGGATTGATTTAAGAACAGTGATGAAAGAAATCAATTTATGAGAGACCATATTTCTGTTGTTTCGGTACAACTCAAGATCAGTTAAGGAAATAGGGAATAACAATAGTGAAAAGAATAGAAATAGCATGACCCTTGCTTGGGACTTCTTTCTTCTATCTCTATAGAGATGACCAGGAAGCAAATGAGAAAGGGACTTCTTTTTTACTACGGTCAAACTATGATCAAACTCTCTAATCTTACTTCCGTGTGAAAGACCGTCCTAGGCGTGAGTACAAATGTGTCGAGGCGTTCTAAGTGCCGTAGACGAATGCTTCTTGGCGGAATAAATGGTATGACACGACCTCTTTTTGCTCCATATAAACGAATTTGAAAAAGGAAGAAGGCTTTAGCTCCCTTCCATTGTCTTGGGTCGAAGATCAAGCGTGAACTTCTCCCTCATCTAAGGTTGGGTTGTGGATAACAGACTTCCCCTTGGGCCGGATCTTCCCAAGTATAACACGATCCATGAGCGATATCAATGCAGTGACAGTCCTTACTATTGAGTCCTGTGCTGGTAAGATGACAACGCTCTAAAAGGTTTGTTTAAGAAAGCAATCATATCCCGTCCCCAAGTGCGGTATGGACCCCAAAGAGTTATATAAGTAGGAAAATGGGAAGAATTGAGGCACCTACAGAAGTAATGGGTCAGCTTATGATTTTAGGCATGGTTACTGGAGGGATCGTCCCTACCTATCTGCGCAAGATCGGATCAGTATGGTTTTGAGAGGAAGGCTGGTGGCATACGAAGAGAGGGCGACAGAACATCTGCATTCCCTTTCTTTGATTGAGAGAAGGATAAAGCAGAAAAAAAGACTTGACTGAAATTCCATTCGCTTTTTTTCCTTCCTGAGATATGGAATGTCATTAAATTAAGTACATGAGATGCCAAATATAGGTAGGAGTTATTTCGCCAAGCAAAGCTTTGTGTTCTGAAGGTAAAGAAAGACGGTAAAGCCCATTAAAAAGAGTGCCACGTAGAAGCACCTCCTGTGTCACTCGATCCAAACCGACACATCTTTCTTTCTATACGAAATGAGTTCGACCTTTTTTTCAAAATAGAAACAGAAAAGAAATTTAGGAATAGTGCGGGTGCGACGGAACGAATCAAGTGAAACGAGTCCCACTTATGACATTTTTTCATCCAAGCAAGGGCCCGTTGCATGGGATTCATCAACAAAGGGATAGGGATAAGGGGCCGCACGTCCAAGACAGCCTTTCATCTCAGTGCGCCATGGAACCCCCATCTTCCAATTCCTCTTACAGAGATCGTTGACTCACTTTCCTTATTTTGAGGAGACTTCCAAGCCAAAACAAGACAATGGGCAGTCACCAGATCTTCTTTATGGAGGTGGGACCGGGGACCTCCTCAGCAAGATCGCTGTACAGAATGCTTGCGCACAGTGGCCACACACACTTCTCCCTGACCTCCAAAAGCTCCCTATGACCCTTTGTACGGAGCATTCAAAGTTCCTCACGCTGTCAAGCAAGACTTTGATCTCGATTTGGGAGAGCAAACACAGCTTCGCCATCCAGCCAAGTATCTTTATTGAATTGTGACCCTATCTAGCGCTTAAAAATCTTTCTTCTTTCTCCGTCACTAGATTCCGGTTAAAACGCTTGGTCCACCCATGCTTTTCCTCTCCATTTTTCATATGGAAAGGGAAAGCAGTGCCAACTTATTGGAATTCTGCATGGCATATTTCCCAACCTTCATTCCTGCTATTCCAGGCTCTAGTGCTCAGTCATAAACCTATTGCCCGCTCCGCTTTCCCATTCCTATTGCTTTCGGTATCTGAATCTTCCTGAATTCAAGTAGAGAATACCAGGGCTTTCTTCTTCTTTGATTTTCCTTGGGGATAAAAAAAATGGATTTCCGACATAGCACCTGCGGCATTAGGATTCTAAGATTTAGGAGGGGAAGGCTGAGGAGAGGGATCACATGCATTGAAGCAATCTCAAGATTCAGAAACGATCAAAATAATGGTACGGGGAGAAGAAAGAGAGGAGAGTCACGAAAATAGGGTAAACGCAAAGAGACGATGAAAAGCAATCAGAGAGGAGAGGGAAGAATGACAATGGAAATCATAAAGCTCAGCGAGGAGCACATTACTCTGAATAATAATGGAGAGGGACATTAAAGGGGAAAACTGAGCAAAGAGATATAAAAATATATTCGAAAATCTTTTCACTTCTACTTCGTTTTCTTGTTTAGATTCATTACTTCAGTGATTGAACATGGGCAGATACCTATAAGGACCCTAGAGGGATAATATAGCTCCTATCTTAGAAGGGTCACTTCTCCTATCCAATCCGGCAACAACTTGCTCACAAGGGTGCAACCACTGAATTTGTAACGACACAATGATTTGAAAAACAATCAAAAGATATGTAAAGAACACAGACAATAAAGGTAGAAGATCATTTCCGGGTAGATAGGAGAGCTATTAAAATCCACAAACATGAATCAGAGTTTCGACTGGGTTCTCCAGATTTAACCAAAAGAAGACTTTTCTACAAATAAGAGAATTTCTCATTTTTTTGTTTATACCGAGCCAAAACATAGAATTTCCATTGAAGAAGGAAGTAAGGATGCTAGCCGGAGAATCAAGAAATAAATACTTCCCATTCCGATTCTTTTTTAGTTCCCAAGATAGAATTTCTTTGTTTTTGGCAAGAGCGGTGGGTGACAACGTGCAAGACTAGATAGGTTTGGCTTTGATCTGATCAATAGGAATAGGAGGAAGCGTTGGAGAGGTACCAAATGACTGAAGAGGGGAACCCATCTGACCACATGTAGAGCCAGCCCATAAGTAAATTCAAGAGAATTTCTTCATCTTCCAAAGTATGTGAGTGAGGTAAAAATTCCATGGATCGATCTCATCACTCACACACAACAACTAGTGAAAGATGTAATGATGAAGCTATAGGAGAAGAAAAAGCATTGGTTTTGATTGGTAATCTTGAGTAGTCATCTTTTGAAAGAGAGTAACTTGCTGGATGGAGAGCAGCTAGGAGAATAAAGTTCATCTTTACCCCATCTTTCATTCCAACTCTATTTTCTTGTGTGCGATCCTTCTTTCTAGTTTGGAATCCAAGAAGCTCAATGGGCTAGTTTCAAGTTCGATCAGACACGAAATCTGGTATAGCCACCAGCCTAGATAGAACGGGCGGGGGAAGAAAAACTAGGAGCGAGCCACATTCAAGAGGGTTGTCAAAGGCCCTCTCAATAGAGCTATTTTGTCATTGAATCGATGGAGGGAAGACTCCTTCGGTAGGTGCCCCCGACTCTTCCAGTTTCTGGGTGGGATCTTATGGCTTAATCTCTGATTGCGCAGGATTCATCTTTGTTTGGTAACCTCAGACCCTGAACCAGGAGTTGGAAGCGCCTTTGCCAGACTTTCCAATTGAACACGATGCGGGCGATGCAACTCGGCAAGGAGAAGGCTGAACCCTGGTGCTACACTACAGCAGAAGCTTTGGCAGTTTACCATGGCTTGATGTTCTAGTTGTCATGCTAAAGCCGTTGATAGCTACTTCGCTTGACGAGCTAAGTAGAAAGACTTTGTGGATTCATCCACAACTGATGGTGCTTTAGGTTGATCTGATCCCTAGAAGGAAGAGTTTTGGGCTTAAGGCATAATTGCTCTATTACGGCTACCCTGGCTATGTCATCCGATGCTGTTCACAAAGCGGCTCTTACTATAGACCCGACTATCTCTGAGTTGAAATCGAACCCAGCCCCGGGTTTCCGTCCATCAATCCAGAGCTCAAGACAACCGCGATACTTAAATCGCTCAAATAGCCACCTTAGACGGACACAACCATTAGAAGAAGAAACTTAAACTCGATGGAGTACCCTAAACCAGAGATCCTCGACAAAGAAAGTCTCGATTCGAGGAACGAAATACCAATAGAGGAACGAAAACCGCAGGGTATGAAATTTGGGTAGGGTTGGCAGGGAAAGTCCAACTGAAACTTTCTTTGATTACCTTTTTTCTCCAACTGGCTCAGAGATTGCATTTGCCCTTAACCGGTAACCTCCTTTGAATCCTTCGTTTAGACCCTCTCTATTGGTATTGGCATTGGCGCGAGAGCAAGGACCTTATTTGATCGCTTAGAACTTGATGGAGGGAAACTCACTCGCTCGAGATATGCTTAAGCTAGCTCAGGAAGAGTACTAATTTTATATGCCTTAAAGAGGGGATTCAAAGAGTAGCCTTTTACTAGGGCTTAAGTGACTCGTTTCATATTGCTTACTATGGTCTGGACAGTGAGGAAGGTGAGTTGGAAGATATACCTAATGTCAAATGAGACTTTCTCCTCACCAAATTGAAGCGTGAGCTTAGCATCTTTCACATCGATGACAGCCCCTGCAGTAGCTAGAAAAGGTCTCCCAAAAATAATAATAGGAAAGCTCTTATCCTACATCTCCAAGACAACAAAATCAACTGGAAATGCGAAGTTACCAACTATCGCAGGGATATCACCCAAAATGTCTGCCGGATCCTGATCAGCAAGGTGGAGAGTGATGCTAGTCGGCCGTACATCACCCAATGGTAGTGGCTCGTAGACAGTGAAGGGAATCACAGTAGACCCAAGACCACATAAAGCATGGAAAGTTTGACTTCCTATCAAGCATGGAATACTGAAACTGGCAGGCTCATCTAAGTTGAGAGGTAGCTTATTTGAACGAGTGCACTACATTCCTTAGTAAGAGTAACCAGTTCTGGCTCGTTAATGTTTCGCTTCTTTGCGAGCTGGTCCTTAAAGAACTGTGTATACATCGGCACCTGTAAGACACCATCAAGGATGGGGGTGGTAATCTGCATATCTGTCATCATATCCAGAAACTTTGCAATCTGCTTGTCTTCAGTTGACTTCACAAACCATTCTGGAAATGGTAGCTTCGGGTTGACAGGTGAAGGAGATTGATGATGGATCATTAGGAGCAATAGCTGCTGGTGTAGAAGAACTAGGCTGTGCAGCAGAAGTAGTGGACTGTTGAGGTCCCTGCGGAGAAGGTATTGGGCCGGCTAGGGTAGAAGGCAGGTGGTACATACAACGCTGGCATTGGGGAAGAGGATCGGTTGTAGTCTTACCACTCCGACTAGTAAAGGCTCCACGTGGGTGAACTTCAGGTTGAGGTGGAAGTCTCCCTTGTAGATGGTTGTGAGGCTACCATACGAGTGGTCAATGTTTGCATAGAAGAATCCTTACACCCAATATTGTCACTCCTTTTAGAATACCTGTCTACACCTACATCAGCAAGATGTAGTTTTATTAAGTCGGCTTCCATTCCTTATTCGGAAGGCGTTGGATACTTGATATACGCTATGCTATGTACTCGGCCCACCATTGCGCATGCTGTTTTAGGAAGCATATTTTGATCCTTATTCAGGGAAAGCTCATATCCATCAAAAACCAATCGAAGTCCAGCTTTATCCCGAGCATCCGTTGTTTGCCCCGATTGAAGATCCGACACGACACCCTCTCTTCCATCTCCGGCTTCCTAACCAGATCCATTTACCCCTGCTTGAAAAAGTGTTTCCATTCGTAGTTCGGGGTTTCCTAGTCCCAGGTTTATTCGTAACCGGATCCCTATCCAGGTCTTCCTCCTCAAAAGCTATCTTTGTTTGACGGTGTTCTGTTGCCAATGCAATAGTAATATATGCTTGCTTTCTTCCTGTTCGCATATCCATATCGAAAACTCTTCTTTCGTAGGCACATTTACTTCAATTCAACTACTTCATTGATTCATCAATTTGAGGAAATTCAAAAATACCTTGCTCGCCTTGGCAACTGCCTTCTTTTCTGTGCCTTCCAAGTTTGCCAACCCTATGTTTGATTGCGAGTTCCGGCGGGGTGAGTACCTGGACGGACAAGGGGTTCCTTTTCGATTTCCATTTTAGAGCTTCTCTCTAGTTCGAATATATAGAACTTCCTTCTTAGAAATGGAATACCTTCACCTTAGAAGGGTGTTCTTCCTACTAGTGAAACCAGATCTACCTTTTTCGGCTAAGCCGATTCCAATGATCGGACGGACAATACTTGCTTAAACCTAGCACCCTGTTGCCTTGCTTTTCCTCCAGCCGTACCTGCCTCGCCGCTCGTGATACCCAGGAAGGGCATCCCTCACTTCCCAGATCGTCTCGCACTTCTTTTGTCACTGGCACACACGCTCTCGTGGGTCTATCACTGAGAAATCCCTTTTCGCCGGGCGGTGCGGTAAGTAAGACTAGTCGATGGACAACTGCTGACTGAATAGGGAGAAGATGCATTTTCCTAGGCTCTTTCTACTTTGCTCATTGGGTATAGCCGTCAGTGATCCACAGATACGGCGCTTTTGGATTCCTAAAGGGATAGGATAGTTCTTTCTGGGCTCTAGAGGTCTCCCCTTTAACCTAGTACTCTTAGGAAGGCCGGGTTAACCTTCTACTAGAACTGTTCTATCTACGAAATTGGAAAGTAGGGTCTGGCGAAGGGTTAACCTTGGCTAATCAAGGTGATCATTCTTGGCTAAACTAGGTTGCTAATGAGCAAGCTGTTATAGTGCGTTAAGCTTCGCCAGAAGCAAGCAAGATGATGAAGCGAAGCTTCGTAGACAAGGCTCGTTCCGTGCTTGACTTACGAGCTCGTGTAGTAAGGCCTCACCCTACTTCAATAAGGGCTTATGCACTCCACTCGTAAACGAGCGTTAGAGCTTTTTGAGCGAGCGAGCGAAGCCTTCCTGGTGCTTCCCCCTTCCCTCACCCGAGAATTGCATTTCCGCTTCAACTTCCCCGGTTTAGTTGGTTTGGAGGATTAATTGATTGGATACCCAATCCGCATAATCTTTCAAAGTCACTGCTTCTACGACGATAGGCGTAAAGGCATGATTAGTTCCACGAATCTCACTGCACTGACCATAGTAAACTCCTTCTCGTTGTACCGAGATGGAGGTAAGATTTGAACGACCAGGTACAACATCACATTTGACACCTGAGGAAGGTACAACCCAACTATGAGGTACATCAGCGGGTGTTACAATCATACGTAGATGAGTTTTGGCTGGTACAACCACTCTATTGTCAACTTCTAATAAACGTGATTGACCCAATTCTGGATCATCTTCTGAAATCGTATAACTGTCAAAAGTGAGTGACTGTTCATTGGAACTGTTATAGTCCGAATACTCATAAGGTTGGGTCGACGCCCGCCTCCCCCCAAACTTGACTTGCAAGTTTCCCCGCAAAAAGCTCTCCACGCCTACTCTTATTTATAAAGAGCACTATTCTTCTTTAGTTAGGTAGTTCTCCCCCCTCTATGAGACCGTAAGACCCCGGTGGAATCGAAGGCCCGCTTACTAATAGGCAAGAGGGGACCCTTTCTCGCCCAACCCTACCTACATCAGTGAAGCTGGAACCGAGGAAGACAATGTTCAACACACATGAGACAAAATGAAGGTATGGGACGGCCAGTTCACCACGGAAAGGGATGCTAGTCGGCTTTGGCGAAGTTGTAGGCCCCAATAGATCAGATCTCAAGAGTGATTCCTCACCTATCCTGCCAGGGGCCAAGTCGAAGGCTCGAGTATAGATTCCCTATGCTCATGTGAACGGCCGGCCCGTAGATCTAAAAGGATCCATAAAAAAGACCGGAAAGTATGTCGAAAAAAACTCATTCATGAGACCTCGAATTCCCACGTTCCAGCCTGCATTATGCCAGCAGGTCCCACCCCCAATTTCTTGAGTCACCCTTATCTAAAAAAAAGGACGGAGTCTATCTAGATCATAGGATCACTGTATTCAGAGGTCAATTCTCTTTCTTTGACCTCCCACCGTTCACGACATCCCTTGCTTCTCGCAAGAACGGCTCCTCGGTGGAGGAGTAGAAGCGCTGGTCCCCTTCGGTCAAGTGCTTGTGCGTGCTCTTACCTACCGTAGGACCTCCGTCCCCGAAGCAAAGAAGGAGGAGCAGGAACAACAGGTTGTCCTCTCTTGGCCCAGTAGTTCCGCAACTACTACCGTGGTTGTTGCCAACGGGGATCCCCCATTCCGAAAGGTAACGGGACCAGCCCTTAGGTCCAAAGTTGTATGCCACTGCTGTGGTGCCGATAGATTCACTACTGAAGCCCCGTTATCGGACATTGCAGGCTTAGCATCTATTTTTCGTATATCGCTCCACCACACCGAGAAGAGGTATGTGTACCTCCAGCAATAACAAGAATGGAACCATAGGCTCCTATGCTGGGAGCATTTCGGGGTATAGGTCTAACCACCTCAACTCCCCGTTTCTGGCATGCTATAGTTCTTTTAGTCTCTCGACGACGGGAATGGGAGATGACCGGTAAGCCAGATGCTTCGCGAACCACCGGTACATTTCGTTGCACTTAAATCACCCTCGTTAAGAGGCGCACTCCGATACCATTGATGTCCAATAGCTTTGATAGTAATGGCTGGATCTACTAATACCCCGTCCATTGAGTATAACAGAGCAAACGATGGTATAGCAATGAACAAAAGAATGACACTTGGAAATATGGTCCGAATAATTTCGATAGTAGTTCCATGAACAATCCTTTGTGGGATTGGATTAGTTTGCTCGTTGAAATGCCATAAAGCGCGAACCAACATCCGTGATACGAAAACCAAAATAAGAATGAGGAAGAAAAAGATATCGTGATGTAAGTCAATGATTCCTTGCATCATAGGTGTTGCTGCGTCTTGAGATCCTAATTGCCATGGTTCCGCAGCATCACAAAGAGCGATTGTGAGGAATCGACATGATAATGAACGAAGAATCATTGGAATTTCCCATCTTTTTCAGCTCTGCTCCCGAAAAGAGAAAGGAAAGGAGACTGATCTTGACGTCGGCGTTGGTTTTTCCAACGAAAAACAAGAACATTCTTTCACGAACTTCCATGACAAAATGCTAGTTGCCTCGTAACGCATACACTGGAGCGTTTGTCCCATCGACGAAGACTACTTACTATACGCGTTTTCTGAAGAGCAACAACGGAAAAAAATAGGTGAACCTGGATACCATACTATTAAAGAGAAAGATACAGACTAACAAGAAATCAAGGACCTCGTGAGTACTACTTAGTCGGCCTCATCAATTAGTCATGCCAATGAGATATCAAGCCCTCGATTCCAACGGGGCTACGGACAAGAAAGGTCCTTTCGAGATTCTATTTCCCCTTGGGTCTATCAAGCTGAACAGTTCGTGGGGATATAAGAAGATCACACTTAGACAACTGTCTACACTACCTCTTTAATGATCCGGATTCCATGACGCATAATTCATCTGTCCATATATATTCCTAATTTCATATTCATCACCATTTCAAATCGGGCAAGGAGAAGTCGTCGTGTTGGTTCTAGGATGGAATGATCTTTTGATCCAAAGATGCCGGTGCTAAAACCTCTTGTGTCTCTTTTAATAGGACCGCGAAGGCAAGAGCATTGAGGAAGCAAGGATTCTCCCATAACTAATTAATGCGGGAAAAAACAAGATTTCACTGAAAAAAGGTGCCTAACCCCGGGATTTTTCGATACTTTTCTTGAAATTGACTGGATTTGGAAGAAAATGCACTCAACCTAACAAATCCTGATCAATTCAAGTGGTTAGTTTAAGGGGGTACATGGGGCTGACGCCGAAGGAGATAGGAATGAAGTAGGGCGGGCAGCTACCCAGAGATTGGAATGCCCTATCGACAGGGAATGCTGGTACCACCTACGGTGCTTGATAGTCTTCAATCCAGACGGTCTCGAGAGTACCTTGACCCATAGCATAGGGCTTGATGTGGCTTTGGGGCTTCCCAAAAGGTAATAGAATAGGTAGTTCAGGCACCATCATCAATATGTTGCTGCTATTGAATCCGGTTTTGAATCAAGCAGCAAGAGTCCGACCTCAGGGTCCACCATAGAAAGGCATTCCTCAGTCCCAGAATAGCATGCATACGGGAGCCATATTCCAATCATGTGAGCAGACTTCTTCGATAAGCAAGCAGCTGTTCGCGTAGGCCCGGATACAGAGGAAAGGGAGGGGAAGGTATAGAAATCTATCAAAAGAGCACCTTAACGGCGATGCCTGGAAGGAGTCCCTCTTATTTCAGTATATAGGACTTCTTGTCCGCGGGACCTAACTAACTACCCGATCGATGGAAAATAAGGGCAAGTCAATACCAGATCGCACTCAACAAAGTAAAACGGGATGAATTCAATCGCCAAGACCTGCCACTGGCTGATTCCATAAGCACAGAAAGAAGGGTTTACGAATAAAAAAAAGCTGCTCATTAGGGTCTCTTTTCATATCCGGCTATGTGAAAACCCACGTACTCTTCTCTGAAACAGCCTACCTACCTTTTGCTTTTTCAGATAAGTAAATAAGCGGACCTCCTTTCCGGAGATCAAGTTTCTACTGGACTAACCACGGGTCTTGATCACAAAGTTCTAAGGTCAATTCTCTAATGAGAACAGACTCTGTCCACAAGGGCCATCAAGCCAACTATATGGAAGGACCCAGTCCCACATTCCCGCTCGTGTTCCGTTTTCCTTGTGGTTCCCGTAGTCGAAGCAGCTTAAAGAAGGTCAGGTTTGGAACTCGTGAGGGATGTTTCGTTGCATGTGGATCTTCCGCGCCTACTTTGTCCTAAATTTGGTCACCCATGCACTTTTCTAGTTAGGGCTCGACTGGGTCCTTTGATAATATAGGTAAGTCGGGCTTCTTTTTAAGCAATATCATGACTAGAATCTTGAGAGGATGACTACGTCCTTGAAGCTACAAAGTCCAACGAATGTTGAATCGACGCATGACGAAAACAAGGAAAAAGAAAAGGTGACTTCCGTTGACCAAGGAAATCGAAATGTATGTGCCGGTAGAACAAAGATACCATTAGGTGATAAATTGATGCTGCCTGCACGCACAGATTCAGGAGATGACAATTTTAGCTTCAATATGAGATGCCAATGATGCATTCAAAAAGGAATGAGTGCTGCCCGAGTCGACCAAGAAAAGAGGGTAACATCCAAATTATGGACTACTGAGCAAGCTAACTGAATGGAACGGAGTGCAGGAGATTTCTGATTAGCTTCAGCGGAGAGGACCCTTAGATCCGAAGCAGAGTCATCATGGTCCTGTAACATAGAATAGCCTGCAGCAGTACTCCGCGATAATTCCGCCATTTCCTGAACAACATGGAGTTGAACAGTAGCTTTACACTGACAATCCTTCGCCCAGCGCTCACCACAACCAATCCAGAGAACCTTCGCGCGCCGATAAGCCTTCAGTCTATCATAAGAAGAATACTTGAAACTTACACTTAGACACTTGAGTAACCAATCAAATCGTACATCTTGTGGCATGCTCACCAATATTGACGTAAAGTGAGGTGATCAGGGTTGATGCTGTGATGCGAAGGGAAGGGGCCACTCAATTCAATTCAATGTCGTAATCCGACCTGGCTTCTCCTGTCCGCACTTGGGACAGATTGATACTCGTTTTTTGCTGGATTTGAACTTGCTTAAAAAGAAAGGACTCAGCTTCCGCAAAAGTGATCGATGGAGAAGCTCAAAAGTCTCAATCCACCACTAGCTATCATTCAAGTTTGCACTTTTCGAGCTCATCCTTACCTTTGCGCTTTAGCTGCTTGTTCCCACTAACCCATTTCATTTTCTTAGCTGGATCCTTCATAAAGTATCTCTTATCGCTTGTCCAGAGCCTGGATGTCAACCTTAGCCAGAGCCTGTATCTCATCAGTCTCCATCTGAGCCTCAATCGTGAACTGAAGATGACGCGCGGTCAGCGAGGAATGAATTCGAAAACCCGTACTTGGAGCATTATTGCACTTGGGATAAAGTAGATGTCGAAACAGCTTCTTCTTCAAGTTCGCTATCGTGAGGGATGTCTATGATAATATGCTCACTGCATATGAGTTAGTTCATTCCATGAGGTCGAGGAAAGGTTGAAACCATTTTAGAGCTAGGCGGGGTCTCTCAGATGCAGACTAACCCATTTCGACGTGAAGCATCGCATCGGCTTGTGATCCTAAATCTAGTGATTGATTATTGACTTGTCAAGGGCAGGTTGGTGTCTTAATGTGGAGGAATTCCGTACCTAAGATAAGAAGTTTCATTTCATGCCTACCGTAGTCCCTATTTTATTGGGCATAGTCCCCCTTACCTACTCCCGAGAGTAGAAAATCAACATTTATGTCGTTCTTAATAAGAAAGAGATGCTCGGGTAGCAAAGTTGCCTACCATTAGGTATTGTTTGAGCCCGTAACTTCCATTAGGAGAGGCATCCTCGCTCAGTTTCAACTGGTGGTTACTTAAGTTTCTTTTCTCTGCCGGATTGCGTTTCAAATTCAGACTTGTCTTTGTTAAACAACGCTTTCGGGTTGCCTAGACCAGAGAATTCAAGAAATAGAGACGCGCATTGCCTAATTGGTAGTTTATTTCCCACCATAGCTTTACTCAAGTGGAAATCCTTTGAATCGAACAAAAAGTTCGTAACCGCTAGGCTGCATCGTCCCCTTCAACCAGAATCATCTAGATTACAGATTTCATAACTGCATTTTGCAAGAAGAGAGTGCCTCCCATTCTCTGGAGTAACGATAATAATAACACTCCACGTCGCCTTCAGGCTTGGATCCATGCCTTGCATCTTCTTCTTTCTCAGAAAAGAACTCAGATCGTTCAGATTCTTTGCCAGGAGAGTCCCCGGCTTTCGAGCCCTACTCGTGGGAGTTGCTTTATCCATCATTGCTATTGGCATCTTGGCGTTAAACAATTCGTTTATATAAACACTTTTGACATAGCAGAATCCTTCTCAGGTTGATTTGTGTGCCACTCGTCATCAGACAGTGAAACGTCCGGTCTAGCCCTTAGCTGAGGGATCTTCACTCCTGTCCTGCCATCCATATCCGTGCCCACCCGAACCATGGGAAAGAAAGTTTGTCAGAAATTACTTGTACTTGAGGGCAATGATAAAGTGAAGAAAATTATAGAAACAATGAAATGAAGCTATGGCTCGAACTATTGGAGAAGCCACCATAGAATATATCCATGAGCTTCTCAAGCACTTCTTCTTCCAATTACTTTGTGACGATTTCAAGGAAAAGTGAATGATTTCAATCAAGAAAAGAATCATATGCTCGATCCGTCGTAACAAGAGGGATAAGAAAGTCTCAACTCCAACCGCGGGAGCATTTACTATTTGGAAGTGTGCGAACGTAGCTGGTGGATCGGGGAAACAGGAAATCCTTGTGGTAATGCCGTGGGAATAGGAGTTGTTAGAGCGAGGTATTGCAATGAAACAGATTGTTCAATAGATTTCTTCATTGCTAAGGGTAAATGGCATTTTCATGGTCAAAATTCCAGAGAGGAGTTCCGAGCTTCAAGGATGCCGGATCGCACCATTCATAAGAGAAACCCTTGGGTGCCCGATGAGGCACAAAACAGATAACCAGACTGTGCCCTGGGCAAGGAAATAACCATGGCAAGCCACGAAAGGAATGAATAAGCTCCCTCCGGGCTCTCCCTTCGGAGTTTCACGCCAGTGGAACTCACAAAAGCAGCGCAGCTAATGAATCAATGAATCCGTGGGCAAATCGTTGTGTCCATACATTTGATGTGCCTTTTGAAAGTCGCATTTGTTTTCAACAATCGGAAATGGGAATATTCCATTCCATGGCATAGTTCTCAATGTTAGTAAACGGAGTGCGTTATCAACTCAATAATAAATCTCCCCTACACCGTAACCGGATTACATTCATTCAAGTTGGCAATCCCCTGATCTTTGCGTCCGGTGTGCGATCCGAATTGACATATAATGACCGTAGTTAGCAGGCAATGGCCAAGGTCAGTGCATCTCAAACTAGTGGGTCACTGTATCTAAACTATCTAATACAACTATGGAATGCGCTTTGAATTGCACTTCTGCTCGTAACCACTACGAACCGGAAAGGAAGGAAGCAGCTTTAGAGGAGGGATGCCGTCAAACAAAGGATTTTTTATATGCTAAAGATACCGGTTCAATATGTCATTTCCGAAACCGAGGACCACACCGCTGGGAGGACAACTCAAGCACCAAAGACAAAGGTATCGCTCGTAAAAGTGATTTTCATCATAGTACTCGCTCTAGCGTTAGGTTCAATGCAGCGTGTAAATACCTCTAGCCCTAGGGAAGGGGGCTTACACGGATCATAGGTTTAGGTGCACAAGTGGTATACGATTGGCCAAGTGGGGAGATAATATTGTAGAGTGAATATCTAGCCCTCACCATCGAGGAAGCTTAGTCTAAGAATGGGGAGCACACAATAGAATGCTCGAACTACACTCTCCTAGCAAAAGGCAGGGCAAGTGAGTTCTACACGATATTCGATAATGAAACGAGCCTTCCTCCTTCCGAAACCCCCTCTCCTCGGCCCGGGATAGCGATAGATGTACGAATTCAATCAATGGCGATAATGTCATCCCCTTTCCTTAGATATAAAAGAATCATTCTGAGCGAGTCCATAAGAAGCGACCCGCTTTTTCATCGGAGATAGACTTTCCTCCTTTTTCATGCCTCGTGTGCGTGCATAAGCTACGAGTTCCCTGGCCCACCCTAGTTCATCGAATAGTGAGACTGTTCAGCCGTTAATGCACCTAGGACGTGCTTACTAGGAAGATGAGAGACATGCTCGCTAGCCCCAAGTTGGGGTGCACCTAAGTTCTATCATACATAAGGAAATATCTATTGGACCAAGGGATGCCTGCTCAATTCCATTTTATGGTCCGATCTAGCAAAATTATTAACATAGTTCAAATCGGGACAAGGAAAAGAAGGCATAGGAGTGGCAGATGCACGATCACTTGTAAAGTCCTATGAGCCAGGTTTATTGACTGGATTGTGTACCATAGAAAGTAAGTCTACCAAGAAGCTACCATTGAAATGGAATCTGGAATAGTAGGAAGAGTCCTCGAGTCAAACATCTTGGTCTACCCTACCCAGTAGGATTCAGCAACCACCGAAAAGCAAGGAGAAATCTTTGTACGTAATCCTTCGCTCGATCATTTGCATCAGCATGTCTTTCTTTTGCCAAAACAAAATAAAATGAGCATTAAGCAGCAAAACTTATTTGATCTGGTCACACCACCTAAGATTTTAGGTTCTGCGTATGCATGTGATTGCTCATCATCACAAAAGTTCTGAACTAAGTAGGCTTCATAATCCCACATTGCAGGCTTGCCTCCAGCATCGTCCACAGCTGCTTTTGCTTCTTCCTCACGGGATCCTAGGAAAGATTATTGAGTTTTGTACTCATAACTATCCAGATTCAAAAGATCCAAGCTAAAGGAATTAGAAATGAGTGCTAAAGAGAACGAAAGGTATTGGATCATTGCCTGCGGCTGCCACGTCTGCTTCATTTTACTCGCCTGGATCGCTAGAATCCTCTAATCTATTAAGTTTGAAAGGGACAAGAGTCATAAGATCCTGGTCGACTGACCTCAATTATTAACTGCACCGGTACCCGCGCGCATACCCCCCCTTTTTTTTAGCTCGTTGATCATCAGACCTTGCAAAAAGTGAAAACGTTGAGTCATACCGGGCTTCATCTACATCCTATTCATTGCTTTACCCAGATGCATACTCCTCAGAGATTTCTAAAGAGTTGGTGGTTTGAAACCTTTGTCCAAAGAGGAACGAGAGAAGATAAAGGATACCTAGGTGGCAATGGGTCTTTATTAAACAGGATTCGGATCCTTCTGATCGGGAAGTAAACTACAGTCAATCAGTAGACAATTCTGGTGGACATGAATACCGACCTGTTAGGTGAGAGAGTCAAAGCCGCTGCTTTCCTCTTCATTACAATTTTACGGATTTGACTCAGTTTGAGAGAGAAACCGCCTTGGGCTAGGAAGAAGAAGACCACGGTGAACCATAAAAGCTAAAGTAGGTAGGCCTATTCCTTCTGAAAGATCCGAGGTCTTCCTCATCAGAGGCTCTAGCGCCTTACTTTCCTTCCGTTTTTCCAATCCCGATTCGAGCTATGAGCTGTGGCACAAGCCAGTTGAAGAAACCATTCCTTTTCTTTCTTTTCAATGATCCTACTCGAGATAGGGAGAGTAAAAGCCCTCATTGTCCAACCTGTCTATCTAGTGAACTTTCTCCTTGCTCTAATGAACTGAACCCCGACTTATTTTGATTGTTACAGATCTAGCTATTTCTCTTACAAAGCCCCCGCTAAAAAGCTAGGAATCTAATGAGTTACGAAACACGAAAGTCAGAAGGACAGTAGGTTTAGTAAACCCTCGGCGCTAACATAGTTCAAAGACTCGCTTCCCTTTCTATAGAGCCAATCTCTCCAAATTCCCGACCCAAAGCGAAAGCTGTAGATGCTGATTAATCACCCGTGGATCATAGGTCCAAAGCAGGACCGAGCAAAGCACTATTCTAATAAATACGTAGTTGTGCCGACAGAAGTAGAAGGCGCGCCAAGGGCAAAAAGACGAAGCGATTTCCTCTTGTTCGAGTGTTAAGCAAGCCTGTTGCCTCTTGTTGTTCTAGGGTCAGCAAGTAGGAAACAAGGCTTGCTTAACACTTGTCTTCTGTTCCTGTCCCCTTCCAAGTTAGGGGATGGTTCATGCCTTTTGAAATGAGATTCTGAGGAAGAAACGCGCGCTGTATCACGAGTTAGTAGGTCAATGAAGGGAACGATAGCTCAACTTGTTTTTATGAAGTCAGATTTCCCTTGTTTTGCACTTCGCAAGGGGATGACTTGCGCTTGCTGTAGCCTAACTTTTTATAGTTCGAAAGGAAGAAATACTCCATCTGTTTGTTCTTGACTTAAGCAGTTCCTGTAGTTAGGTTTCCTCAATCAAAGAGGAAGCAAGTATGATTCAAGTCACTAGTTTACTGGTTTTTTTTGCCTTGGTAGTCTGGGAGATACTGATTATGTTGGTACGGACAAGTTCGATTCGAGCAAACTATGGAGAAGTACAACATGCGTAAATTAGCCATTGGAAATGGAGGTACAAGCGAGCGACTAAGTCGATTTCCTTTGTTTTTGGCGATAATTAAACTAGAGAAGCTGCTGTGAGCGACGGGAAGCCATTTATTTTCATAAATGTGTAGAAGGAGAAACGTTTCTTTCCCTTCCTATTGCGTTTAGCAATGGGGATATAATATAGTGAAACATCCCGAGTTATATTATACATGGAGCAATGGCCCCCCTTTCGGGCGCATGCTTCCCCTTCTCAGTCTCTTTCACACTGTTTGTTCACTCTGATCTGAGCCCTCATCCCTGGATGTCAGTAGCAGTTTCTTCTTCGACGAGCTCGACTCAGATATATCTTCCGCCCGGGTGGCACAAGCAAAGAGAGATTGCGCTCTCTTTTCCGAGAGATTCTTTCTTGTCAAGTAGATGACTGGCTGGGTAGCGAGTACTACTTTATTCGCGGTACTAACCTCCCCTCAAGTCCCAGGAAGAGAGAAAGGATACCATATTACAAGTAGGTGGTTGCTTAGAGCTTATGGCAAAGAATGCCACCTGCCTTACACACACTCGGATGAAATCATCCTACGTAAGAAGACAAAAGGGATAAGAAGAAAGCTTCGGGTCTAATGGAGCAGCTTGACCGCTAGCTTCGACCTCCCCATTTCTACTTACGTTACTATGGATCAAGCATTATTACAGGAATCTCGGGCGAACCAGAAGGGACATCGTTCGAGCTTTAGTTAAGCGACTCATAAGAGGATCAATGGGCCTTCCCTTCTCCCTCCGTATGGATACAAAGATGGACATATTAGCAGCTTAACGTATCTCACGGCTATCTTGGCTCATACTACCACCTCCAATAATCCCTTTGGTTGAGGCATCGAATGGCGAACCCCGACCAAAGAAAGGGAGTGCATTCCTTTTCATTCGATTTAAAGTAGATACACTACGTCTTTAACTGATTGTATTAGAAGCTGCCCTATCAAGAACCACCCTGTAGAAGCATCTCAACCACCTAACTCGAATAATCATATAAAAAGAGAAAACATAGTCCATCTATAAGAAGAGGCGTCTACTCCTCCATTCTCTCGCTAAGGCATTGGTTGAAAAGTGCATTTCAGATCGATAAGCTCAGAGTTGGGCTGTTTCTTGTATCTGATGGAGCATGAGGTTGGTTCAGCCCTCAAGTGGTGTAATAGCGGCTTTCGTACCAACAATCTTTTCCTTTCGCCAGAGGGCAATAATTCATTTCTAGTTTTTTATACGAGCTACGCATGACCTTGATTTATCTATCCAGATGGGAGGAGATTAAGGGAAACATTGCTTTTCATATTCTATTATAGGTCATCGCTGGGAGTAAGGGATCTAGTTAGTTAGATGCTTAACCCAATCCACCAACTCGTGCGTGCATTTTATTCTTTGTTTGGTTTTCGGGACCCCACATACTAGTGATGGTGGAAAAAAGTGAAGTGAGGCTACTGCAGTCACAACCCTCTCAGCACCTCTATCAATCGATGATTCAGCATTGCAAGAGTCATCTTTTAGCTGCCCTTCATAACGTCCCGCTGCCCGATACAAGGCCAAAAGCAGATCACCTCTTACTTAGTGCCAATTCTTTCAAAACTGGCATTTCAACTCTCTATTTTTTATGGCTTGGGCGTGATAATCTCTATTGTTTAAAAAGAAGAAGAAACACTAGCTGCCTACATGAGGAGGTGTCTCTAGGGGTCTTTACGCAACCCGGTCAGAGCTAGGAAGAAGATTTGAAGGATACCACCAAAGGTTCATGCGAATGCGGAGTAGAAATTGATACTGCTTTTGCTTCTACTTTCTTTGTGAAAAGGTCCATCCTATCCTAATTATTTATTGATGCTAAACTGCTTTTCCCTAATGTAGTGTGCTCAGTGGAGTAAGAAACCTATGCCTTTTTCTCATTTGCATGACCGTTCCTAGAATGTGGATCCCGTTTTCCCAAAGATACTTTATTTCCATCTGCATTCTTATTTGTTGTGGGCTTTGGCGCCCAACATTTCTCTGTTTCATTTCTTTCAAAACTAGCCTAGCTTTTCACTCGTGCGTAGGGGGAAGAGGAATCTTACTTCATATCGCTTGCAAAGCACTTATTAAATGGGGGTGCGTTAATTCACTCGAAACTAGCCTTTGCACAAGAGAATTGCTCCTTTGTATGACCGAACCCTCGGCTTTGTCTCATTCAAGCTAGAAAAGTAAGAAATAGCTCAGCTCAGTCTTTCTCACGAGGTGGATTCGAACCACCAACAATGTCTCCTTTTAGTAGATCGTGATCTGTCGTCCTCCTCATTATAGTCCTCCTAGAATCATAATTTCGATTCCCATTTTCATTAGCTTGTAAATTCATTGTGTAAAATGACCATCTAACTAGAACTAGATATGAGCGTTATTTCTGCGGGTTGCTAGTAGTTTGTTTCATTATCCCTCCCCGTCGTCCTCTTGATTTTCATTTTGTTGGAGTTCGGGTGGGAGTTTCTCTAGCTCATCCTTAAAATGAAGGTTGATAAGATCAAATATCACTCTTCTTTGCCCTTCACTGTCATCCGTCTGCTTGATGAAATCAATTAACCCAGCGTCTGTTGAATGAAAGTTCTTCGAGATTTCTCGTATGCATGTGTTTTTTACAGCCTCCGCATCTCCCACGTAGGCACATAATTTATCATAGAGCGGTTTAGTGAATTGATTGTTTTTGAAACTCTCAAATTGCTCGTCAATTCTAAAGTCCATGATTGATTCGGCATATTGCCGAATATCTTTCTGATCCTGAGCCGGTCGGTTCAAGTCAATAGTTAAAGGAGTTTCATTGCTCCCACCCCCTTGGTTAACGCTATCACTAGATGATGATAGCATTAGATTCACGTGTGGGGCTTTGTACGTTTTATCCCCCGAACGGGCAGGACTTTCCAGTTCCGTCCCTCCCATGGTCGCACAGCGGTCACGTCCATTCCAGGTTTCTTCCAAAATGGCCCTAAGAATGTGATAAACATACTGTGAAAGCGAGAGAAGCCATTCGAAAAGTTGTTCTGGTGCTATCCAAGAGCCAGAGAAAGAAACGGAAACCAAAAATACTAAAGCGGTTGCTACTAGAACTATTAGAATAACCCCCCAAAAAACCCCAGTTAGTAGGTTCCCACCGAAGAGCCATCGAACCAGATTTGTCATTTTGATTTTCGTTTTGATTTTTAAGAAAGAGAGTATTCACCTAGAGCTTCAGCTATGTCGAAGCGTGACTTATTTGCCGCTCCTTGGCTGTCAAACCTTCCAATTCCAATTCCAAATCCCACCCCGTCATCAGTCCTGTGTTGCCTATGCTTGCGCCCCAAAATGGTTGCTGACTTTGTACAACTCCGTAGGGCGCGCTATGGCAACTTTTCTAACTACGCTTGCTGCTTGCTGGTTTTTCCATCATCCAATCCACAACAAATCGAATGAAACCGCTTCGGATTTCTTTTGATGAAAACCCTTGTTCCGCTCTCGCTCGCCGCTACTAACGGGGTCTCGGTTGCTTTTCCTTCCTTTAGCTACTCAGATGTTTCAGTTTGCTAAGTTTGAAAAGTCCAAAGAGCGCAGACTAGCCACGGAGCTTGGATACGGTTTCCCGATCGGAGATCCATGGATCACAGAAAAATCTCTCCCCATGGCCTTTCGCCTCTGAAAGCGTCCTTCCTTCTCAATGCCCGGGCATCCATCCAATGCATGATTTTCGATAGCGTCGAACATGAGCGGACACCCACACAATCTCGATTTGACACAGCAACACTTTCCACCTCTCTTCCTTCCCTTGGATCAGATAGGAAATCCTCACTTTTCCAAGACAGAAGAGAAGCAAGCAACGGATTGAGCAACTAGCGCGAAAGCCGTTGCGCGTTAGCGCATCCGTTTTCTTGCTTGATTTTTATATGATTTTTTGAGAAACTAGCGCGAAAGCCGTTGCGCGTTAGCGCATCCGTTTTCTTGCTTGATTTTTATACGATTTTCTGAAGTGATCTGTCCAACTAAGTAGAAAAGGACACTAGAGTGTAGATAATCCTGGACTACGAAAGCTGCCCTTGTGTGGTAGAACCAGGTCTTCCACCGGGCGGTCAGCCAAGTACTGAAGCCCCTATCTTGATATAGAATAGAAGTGAGTTCACACTAAAAATAGAAGAAGCCCTATGATTTTGGAGCCCTGCTATCAATCACTTCGGTAAAGGGATCGAAAGATTATGGTCTGAAATAGAGATTTGAGAGTCCCTCGTGTGAGTACGTGCTGAAGAGCAAGGAGTGAAAGTGCGTTCATCTTTCTTTCTGCTAGTTGTTTCCTGCTAATAGTGATTAGTGAGTGCCCCATACATAGCCAATGTCCGCCCGTGTTCACATCCAGTCTTCTCTGTACACTAGTGCAGCTTCCAGCTCTATGCTATGTATGGTAGTCGTTTGACTCGGGAATCCCTGATAAAAGCTTTTAGTCCGTGCCTGGCAGTTTCAGCCGTGGTCCAGTCCAGCAGCCTCTTTTCGATCCAAGAGTCGCATGAGAAGAAAGCTTCCGGTTAGCTTCAGTTAGTGTTAGTTAAATAGAACGGGAACCTCGTAACTATGCCAAGCCCGATCTTGGTTCCAATGCTGCAGAGAAAGGTTATGGGTAAAAACAAGGTCTTTATCCTGGTGTCATTTACTTTCATAAAGCAAATCTTAGTAAATAAATGTGGGTGATCCTACTTAGAATAAGACTTATATTGTGGTGTGAGGTACTAATATAACTCCACTTTATGTGTATAGGAAGGCGGCTGCTTAGAATGCTAAACATGCCTACTAGATGGCTTATGCTAGAACAAGTCAAGCTCAACAATGCTTAAGCCCAAGGAATGGATGCGTTAAAGACTGGAAATATAGAGTTTATCTCAACCTAACCTATGCAAGCACTTATCCCCTTGCCTTGGATTAGGCACTATAACTATATGTGACTTAGAATCTGACCAGTAACTATACCTTATGAAAAGTAAGCACTAGCTATAGACAGAACTATATAGTCCCGAGTAAGTGGCGCGGAGAGGATTGCAATAAAGCAATAGAGAGTTAGCTACATATATTGAAGTTGAATCTATGCTCTTTGCAAGGCAAAAAGCTATCCAAGATAGTAAGTACTCGGCGGTATACTCCTGTAGCTCCTTGATTCCTTACGCAAGTTAGAGCCTTATGAAAGAGGGAAGACTGCTTATTAATAGGCAACTTTTCTTTAGACATAAAAAAAAGACTGCTATTTGAGGGAATGCAGCATGGGCCCTATAACTTGCTTTTCTATTTCCAACCAAAGCTAGAAGAGCAGCGCGTCTATCCTGAGTTTTCGTGTCTAGCTTGCTTGCTCACTTCCTATAACGGCAATCAAAGAAAATCTCGTTCTGATCCTATAACTTAACTAAACTTAACTAAGTAGTAAAGAGAAGATTAGGATGAGTAAGCCCTGACTTCAAGTCTATGTATAGCAACTAGCTATATTACTACTTATTAGTCATACTTTATCTCGATGGACCGCCTATTTAGAATAATAATAAAGTCTTCTATAGTTACTGGCATATTACTCCCATCAGTGAGAATTGTATACGTAGGAGAGAACCTTGCGCAAAAAGGGCTTTGCTTTATGGTATAGATTAGGAATTGGAATAAGTAAGGCTAACTAAAAGAGAGAAGAGGGTCTACAGTCATTCTATCTCAACACTGAAGAATAAGACGTCTATCCTTACTCTTGCATTAAATAGAATAATATTAAAGGGAGGGGAGTATATCGAATATAAGGCTGCCCTCAGGCAAACCCATAATAAGGCTGATGAAAGTGAAGCAGAATTTAAAACAAATAAGGTACACTCTTGATCCTTACAACACATCTTTACTATGACTAAAAAGTGCCGGAAGGAGAAAGTCAAAGAAGGACTTGAAACTTGCAGATAATGAATATAAAGATGAAAGATTGAATGTTTTATCAGAGATAGATTTTGACTTGGGCTTGAACAAAGCCATTCTTCGCCTTTCTTCGCTAGTTCGCTTAAGTACATAGGTTATGGCAATACAACATTCTATCTTTTGCTTAGGCTTGAAACACTTATTTTCTTATTATCTTTTTTATTTTCTTTCGCCCTAGGCAATCTCTTTGCTTGCTGACATAAACTTTCAACATAGATCAAGTTGTTTTTTAGGAGTTTTACCTCTTCTTACTTCTTGACATCAGAAAGACAAGCGCTTACCTCCTTCCTAGCAACCTACATATCTGTCTGCTCAAAGCACATTCGGAGTATAGTTGACTATTCCTCCTTTACGTATCTCAGCCAAAGCCTACTTTATTCTCTGCAAGCTAGGTAGTTAAGGAATTAAGTAACTAATTTAGACTGATTGGTGGCAGGCTCCGATGAAAGCTTATGGATTCAGCACTTTGCTATAAGAAAGAAGCAAGGTTGTCCGACAAAACTAGAGTTTTAAGTAAGCAAGAGATTGATTGCGTGGTAGGAAAGAAAGGAAACTACCAAGCAAGGGATTGTTTGCATATTATATACTTATTAACTTCCTGTCAGTAAAGTACTAGTTTTTTAGTTAGTAGTGTGCAATACTGTTTAAGAAATGCATGCAATCTGAGACTTCAGAAAACGTATACTTGAGTCAAACTACACTAGAATAGTCAGTGAAAAACTACACTGAATTAGAAAGGTCTTTTCCTTGAAAGAATAGGTTTTTTGCATCAAGAGGCTGTGAGGAAATAAGTAACATAGTTAATGAGGAGGGGGTATGCATCTTATCATCTTCTATTCGAGAATAAGAAACGATCGAGAAAGGCTGCACATGAATCTTACTCTAGAAATGCCTGTGGAATGTCCATCATCGAGAAGAAGTCGATTCGCTGAAGCATAAAAGAGAAGGAAGAAGAGATCTTATTAGTTTAATTAACCCTTTGGCCAGCCCTTAGCATCTCAAGAATGCGCTCTTCTCAAGCGAATCCAAATAGGTGTTGGTTTGCGCAAAGGAAGCTGAAGCCAATAGACCAATGGAACTAATCAATCACTTGCTTTCCCGAACTGGACAGCAGGATTTTATCAGCACTGGACTGGAATCGCGTCGATGACTCTAATCTTTAGAGACAGAAGCAGATGGGAGAAGGTTGGATATGGATCATGATCAAGTCTACCTCGTAAGCCACTTAAAGATCTTTGAGCAGCTCGTATAATAGACCCCTTAGCATATCAATTATCATTACCCGCCTGGCCAAGCTTCCTCGAGTGCCAAACGCCAGGTCCTCGAAGATATGTCCAAGCGAAGCCAAGATTTTCGGAGTAACAAAAGGGAGCAGCCCCATACCGACTTGATTATTCAAATCTGCGATTGGGAGCAGGATCACCTACGAAAAAGAAATTCACTGGTGTAGGTTTCTCTGCAGAAACCGAGGCCCCTACTTTCCTTCTAAGGGTAAGTCGGGGGAAAGAAGAGCGGGAACGAGGGCTTCTTTCACTGTTTCCCTAAGTTCAAAAGTGAATGTGGAAACACTGTCTATGGTCTGGTTATAGCATCCCCTTTCTCAATTCCTTTCTGGTCAATAAGGATGGTTATAGCCAGCTTAGAAGGGAATTCTAAATGTAAGAAGTTGCTGGATGGTTTGCTCCAATAAAGAGGTACACCTAGGTAGGAGGGAGGGAGCTTTCCCACTTTGCAGACGAGTAGTTCTGCCGCTCCGCGTTGGATAGGAAAGGGGTGGAGAAGGTTCATTTATCAGGAATCTACTTGTTGCATAATGCACATGCCACAAACGATAAAGTGGAAGCACACTCAGATGAAGAGGATGGTGAATTGATCAATAATCCCATGTCTTTTTTTGCTGAGAAATCTTGGATCAAGACATACAAGGCAGCATTGGTCAAACATAGGACTACCTAGGCTAGGTCATTCATTGCTTGGTCCGCTATATTCGTTTTGTCTTCTAGTTCTCCACAGGGACTTCCTACTACTCCGCTGAATCTCTCATTTGAGAAAGTAGGTCACCTGGGTCGGGTAAAGCAGTGTAGATAAGGCTGGAGTTTATGAACAAGTTGATGTCTACTAGGGCATTGACCGTACAAGCAGGTAAGTATAGGGCTCGGCTAGGAATTTGTTTATGCTTATATTTATAAGCTTTCTTCTCACTAGGTAGGGCGGGCAGTTGGTCTTATTGCCCTGCATCATATGAGAAGGAGTTCTTCCACGAAATAGAGGTCGTCTATGGTCTTTGTGGCATTGATGGACAGTACTGGTCTGTTGTCAACAAATAGACTGGCTAGGTCACAGTCTGCTAAGTCTACTAGTGGGATATGAATATGCATTAGTAGTAGTTATTGCTGCCGGATTGGTATTAACAGTTGGTCAAGTCTAACGTAACGTTTTTTAAGTAGAAGGATAGGGCATTAATTACCTGGGATCGATAGGTACACCTTTATAATAAATTATTAGCACAAAGCTCTCATCTCACTTTTCATAGGTAGGTGAAAACTCTATAGTGATAGTTTAGTGTATATTGGCTTGGATTCTTTCTATTGTTATGGGAAAGGCATATCCCCACCCAGTTCTTCTTCGTCTTAATTAATAACTCCTTCCTGAACTTCAAAGTACGATAGAAACTTACTTATATCTCGTAGGAAAACTAGAGAATGAGCCATCTCCATCTCGTAGAGAAACTAGAGAGGTGCTAGGCGCAGCTGAAAGGAAATCCAAGAAGAGTCCATGAAAGGCTAGCATGATTAGGATCCTTTGTAGGGTTTATCTCGGAAGAGAAGGCTATGAAGCGAACATCTCTTCTTTGGGAGAGAGGGGAAGATCTATGCAGGACACTTAACCCGTGCCGGAGGACTGCACACAGCTGGTACAACCTCGTGTGGTACATTTTACATGTTCTTACAAGTCCGATGGTACAGTTGACCTAGTATCGAATTATTATAGATTCCGTTGGCAGACATTGCCCCCCTGCATGTCGTCTGACACGACCTAAACGAAACTTTACACCCCCTAGCAGCCCCCTGTCGGCATCGAAAATGGAGGGAAGTGCACGTGCTGATGTTTAATCATGTGATGCCAATGATGTAAGCGCGGGTCCGCAGGTGCAGACAGGTTCGTCGGGGGCAAGCTTCAGAGGTGGGGGGTACGATTGTGGAAGATCACGTGGAGGCAGGGGTTGGAGATGTGATGCAAGGGTGCGGGGAATTGGGTGGAAGGATAGTCGTTAATGTGGAGTCAGGACGGGCGTGAGGCAAGAAGTGGAGGGAAGTGGGATCTAGATTAGAAGAGATAAATACGATATTCCTGATACCCGCGGACGATCCCTAGCCTAGCTTGGCAATCCCTTGAAAATGCAATGCATTTTCCCTTTAGATGAAATTGCTTTTTCGGTGGCAACTAAAAAAAACTCTCAAATCAACTCACGCATATTCCCTTGCTTCTGTTAACTATGCATATCTCATGTTTCTATACTTGCTAGCTAGCAACCTCTTATCACACAGAAAGCGTGACATGAATGCATACCCCCGTGTATACAACTCCTTACTATCTCTAATATACCGTGGCTTGTTCGGCGCATAGACCTATTATTATTATCGGTCAGGCTTTCCTTTTGGCAGGTGATTACTATATATAATATAGCGGGCTTTCCCTTATCCGTTCGCTTAGGTATCTGACTGTGTAGCGTAGTTCGCCGATTCCCGGGGCCGGCACGGCACAACCGGATCCCCATCCTTAGCCAAAGTCCGTACTTTACCCCGTTCCTGATCCCCAATGCTAGGGTTGAATAGTAGCCAGCCATGAGATCTATACTTTATCCATTGGTCAAGTAGCATAATTGTTTACCAGGTCTTTCTTCTTGGATAGATATGGCCCTACCTTCCTCTTGAGGAATCCGTTCATGATTCCCTGGCTACACTGACTGGACTATGCTGTGCGCTTTCGAGAAGATTCACACTACCGGCGAAAGGAAGCGGATAAGCTTATCACGAACGGCGCATCCTAGGACAGATAAATATGTATCATCCCTTTTGGAGATGACTACACTACCGGGGAAAGAATCCATAAAATACTAGTGTGTTCAATTGGAAGATCATAAGTAGGACGGATAATATCCAAAGACACCAGTCCATCCAATTCCCTAAACTTCAATCAAATCAAGAAGAAACTAAAGAAACCGCGGAAGAAAAGCAATGGTTGTTCGGGGATAGGTCCCGCAATGAAAGTATTAATAAATCTAAAGTAGATTGGCAAGAAAGAGCAGTTGGTCATCTCGGAAAGATAGATAAAGCTAAATCTAGGAAAGCAAGCTAGGAAACCCTAGATAGGAGCAATCCGTTCCACCACTCCTGAGAATTTAGGGCATAATCACCCGCGGAGCAACTGGGGTACTCAACACTGTAGTAGTACAATCGGTTGTCTTTCTCTAGCCAATAACACGGCAAGAGGTGGACGGCAATGAAGTTGAGGGTAATGACAACAAACTAAATCCCAACACTTAATGCAAACGGCTTTGAATGGTCTAAAGAAACGAATTATTCGACCGAGATGGGTTTACCTCACTCGTTTGTAGAAACACTTTCGAAAGAACAGACAAGATCCACCAGATAAAAAATTGGTATGCCACGCACGGCTGCTCCGGCGAGCGACGGGGGCACGGGCGCGGTGTTTCTCGCAGTTGCTCGATGGCTAGGGGAATGGATAAATCCCCTTTCGGAATGACTTGATTATCCCTCGACTAGGAAACAAGAGTACTCTTTACCATAGGAAAGAAGCTAACTCTGAAAAAGAGAAATGGAATCATCGAGATAGGAGCTAGTTCCTGGATTGAGAGAGTTCTGCCTAATGCCTAAATTGGATGGTGGATCTTTAGCTTTAGCGAGTTCACTCGTAGAAATGTCCGTTTGATTGCTCCTCAGGTGCTTCCTTCTTTCAAATCTAGATTTCCTAGAATCATACCTTCGTCCATTCTTGGCAAGCCTTTTTCTCTGATGGTATAGATGAAGACACCGGATCCCCATCCTTAGCCAAACCTTTAATTCAAGCTAGGGCAACAAAGGTTTCATCAGAAAGGGATGGATGGCCTCCACTCACAGATCCACTTTCTTTCGGGGCCATCAATACAATATAATAGTTCTGTTCTTTAGCCGACGTTTTTCCTTGCCGTCTATATCCGAGCGGTTCCCTTTGGCATATTTCACTTGCTTTGCTACTACGGTACCCGCATTCTTGAAAGAAAAAGGGATGGATAGTTGCCCTTAGGAGACAGATGGTGCCCATTTATCCATAGAATAGGTTCAAGAAGATGAGACGCATTGATGTTAATGAACTTGAGGTTGAAGTTCTAGTAAGCTTAAGCATAGGTTTAGGTGCACAAGTGGTATACCAAAATACTCGTTTAACTACTCCGCAATGGGACACCCTTCTCAAGGTGGGTCCCCTTTCGTACGACCTATTCTCTCTCTCTGAAAGTAGCAATAGAAGAAGGATAGCTTCATGAGTTTGTTCTGACTCCTAGTTCGAAAGCTTTTCCTTCTGCTTGGGAACGATCTTATCCCGAGTCCTCTGTGGAGTGAAGGAAGTGATGCCAATTCTACCGGGTCCGGTACCCACTTAACAACGGATTCCATTTCTCTTGACCGATGGCGTTCTCCCACTGACTTGCTAAGGAAGAGGCTAGTTCGCGTGGACGCTGCCCTACGTGGTGTTGCTCGTTTTTAATGACTCTTAAAAGAGTTTACTAATGAATTCAAAAGGATTTAGGTATTTGACTAGCAGTCATCTTCATCAGGTCTAGATATTGCTGTGAATAAGTGTTCTTTCACTTGAACCTATGGATTGGCTTAAGAAAGCATGGTATCTTTGGACCAGACCTCGAACATCTGCTTCTATAGGAGTTCATGTCTGTCAACATAACTAGTTTGATCCCCCTTCCTAAAGTATACATACAACTCTTTTCTATTCTGATAATAAGTAAAGTGTCCCTCCTCCACCAGTCGATGAGCCTGCCTGAGAATCTACGCACTAAAGCCATACTGCAGGATTGCCCCCCATCATTCCAGCTTTAACCGCCTATTCGGCTTCAGCAGTGGGTTTCCAAAGGCGCTCTTCCCAGATAAAAACGGTTTTTATTCTATCCACAGGGACTTTTGCTCCAACTAGATTGAGCACGAAATCCAAGGACCTTGAGTGACCACAAAGCCGAAGGGCGAGAGCAAACGGATCAATCACTAGAGACAGCTTTGTTTCTTGATAACAAAGATAGCCTGCCTTGACTTGAATTGAGATAAAGGAAAGGTAGTACATTGATATCGCTCCGCATTGAATTGAGAAAAAGCATTACCGGATTGTGGAGGATCAATAGACTCTGCCGTCGATAGACAGAAAGACGCTTCAATTGCCCATTTCTCTCCGCTATTCTTCGCTTAGAAGGGCTTGACTTACTTAACATACCGCTTTCCCGAAACTAGCTAAAAAGGGTCAGGTATACCTGCCTGATGAGATATGGTTTTTTCTAAAGCGGGAGCTGCTGTCGGTATGGGCAATTTCTTAAGTTCTTTGATTGATTCCGTCCCCGAGTGCTACCAAAGTTCCTCTAATTCCTCAGCCAGATATTTCCCTTGCCAGACTTTCCCGATAGCGGAATTGATAGATGTTACCACGGAGCGGTACCTAGCAACCTTCATTCCTGCTTTTCCGTCTTGCCTTTGCTACTTGAGAGAATGCCTTTGACCGAGCAGCTCTTCCACTCATTTTATTAGCAATCAAACCTCTTCCCTTCAACTCGTACCGAAGGCTATGTCCCAGTAAGCATTTCCTCTGTTTCCTTGTTTCCCACCTCTGACCTTCCGCTATGACATGACCAGTCCACTAATAAGTCAGGTATCTCTGAAAAGTAAGACCGTCCTCTTCCCTTCGTCAATAGAAGAACTCCAACCATGCTTTCTTGAAATAGTAGTTATTGTCTTCCTGGTCAGCTTTCGATGAGTGACTCTTGGTTGCGGGGCCAGGGGGGACCTACTATCTACTTAACCGCTAGGCAAAGAGGGAGGAGCCAGGAAGCGGGCGTTTAGTGAGGAAGAGACAAAAAAGCATTTCGTCGATAAAGATGAGTGCTTTCGATCGGCTTGTTGCACTAAAGCTGCGAGGTTCTTTGATTGAATCAGCTCTTTGCGTTTACTTTCATCCCATCCCACTCTCTTTCTTCTTTCATTTTAAGAAAAAGAGAAGGAATTTTAAAATCCTTCTTATCCTTCTATACAATCCAATCATGCAGTCTAGCTCTACTTTACAACGATATATCTAGCTTTTAGTTTTGTTGAACTGCGCTTATCTCAGGAAATGAGGATAACTTAACGGAGCCCAAACTCATTTGAAATAGGTTTTCTAGCCTTTGGCTTAAATAAAAGATCCAGCTAACTTGTGAGATAGAGCTGTCTTCCTGGCTGGAACAGGATGGTACCTTATGACTTCAACTAGAAATGGCTTGCATGGATCCAAAAAAAAACTCAAACCAACTATTCAACAATTAGTGGGACCTAGAATGAAACTACCATTGTCTTCCCATACTCATCTACATCAACCACCGGCTACAGAGGGAGCTAGCCTGGAAAGAAAAGGAAATGAATGGAGGGTATAAGTATTTCACTGGTAAAATCCCTTCATTAAAGACACACTCAAAAATAGTTTGTTTCAAAGAAAAGGAAATACCACTGAAGAAGATCTTACTTTTTTGGCATTAACTGAAAGCCCAGACACTCTGTTAAAATGAGTCATGATACTAGTAAGCTCTTGGATAGAATTCAGATCACCACCGCTGAAAAAAAGATCATCTGCAAAGCACAGATGGTTGAGACTGAGCCTCAACCAGCCTTTGTGAAAAAACTAGATTGCAGCTGATTTTTATGCTTAAAAGCCCTATATTAGAGTTATGACCGTCCACCAATAGAATAGAGACAGCGAAAGAAAGGGACAATATATTGGAATCTAAAGCCAGGGAGCTTCTAAATAGCCGGGGAATTAGCCTGGATGATGATGAAGACATCTCCCGTGCAGCAGATCTTATTTTATATGGGAAAAGGCGCGATCAAGTCAACTATGCGATCCGGGCCTTAAACCGTGTAACCTCCAAAACCTGGAAGGACTTCCTGGATGAATTAAGAAAGTTGAGTGGGCCGTTTAGTTTATATAGATGAAATAGAATATATAAAAAGTTTGATCTATTCTGTTGAAATAGAATACCCTAAAAAAGTTTTCTAAACGTGGGCCACCATTTGTATTCCGACGAAATGCTATCACCCAGAAAACAGAGATTGAAAGGATAGTAGAGGAGCTGTTGCAAAATGCTGTAATCAGGCCCAATACAACCCCAAAGCAGCTCTGGTGTTGAAGAAAGATGGAACCTGGAGAATGTGTTTCGACTATCGAAAACTAAATGCAGCAACTATGTTTTCCAAATACCCCATTCCTATCATAGAAGACCGACACTTTTGGATGAGGTGTGAACTAAGATAGATTTGAGGGCTGGTTATCACCAAATAAGAATGAAAGGAAGAGGATATCTACAAAACAGCCTGAAGGACCGGCTTTTTGAATTCAAGGTGATGCCCCGGCAACCTTTCAACAACTCATGAATAGTGTTTTTAAAGAGATATGTTGGAAAGGGGTATTGGTCTTTTTCGATGACATTCTAGTGTACAGTTCTACCATGGTGGAGCATCTCAAGTTGCTAGAGGAAGTGTTCCGGCAGAACAAACTTTTTGTGGGTGAGCCAAATTTCATAAAGGAAATACATTATTTATGAAATTGGGGTATCTACTGATACAAACAAGGTAGAGGGCATGACAGCTTGGCCAGAACCAGCCAATGTCAGAGAACTCTGAGGGTTGCAGGGGTTATTACAGGAGGTTTGTACCGGGTATGGAGCTATCAGCAGGCCTTTAACTGAGTTGTTAAAGAAAGGTGTGGAGAAGAAGCCAGAAAAGCATTTCTCAAGCTCAAAAGTTCTATGGTATGGTGATGCCTTTGAACGTTGACTGGGAGAGCGGCTCGAAAGAGTTGGGACAGACTAGAAGCTTTGAAGTTTATGTTCTTTAAAAAGATAATAGCAATCTTGACTTACATCCGGTCAAGATCCCCGTGAAGGAATGCTGATTGAACATCGAGCTGATAAAGAGGGAGTACCATACCCAAGATACTCCATTAAAGGAAAGGTATGCTTGTTTGGTTTCTTTGGTCCGAGAACACACACCACAAACTCTCGCAGTCGATGAGGAAACATTAGTCAAACTACATTTCAGTAATCCGTCTGGCCTTAACCTCTACGCAAGGAGATCTTACGTATAGACCCATGATTAGGTAACTACTTCTTCTTTTATTCGGAGTATCCAATGGAAAGTGGGCCTCTATCTACAGGTCATGGATACCTGGGCGCTAGAAAGGTTACCGAACCAGGGTTAAGTGAGGCTGTTCAAACTTCACGGCCTTCACTATCGGATGTATATGAGTAAAATCAGACATCGGTATCACAACCTAGCGTTATCCAGATCTTTCGTTGATCCAGGCGACTTTGGGAAGGACTCAGCATTATCCCACAAAAGGCCAGGCCTTGAGTTTCTAGCCGACTCATATAAGTCAGGGTGTCAATTTTTTTTAGGTGACGTATCTTTCTCTTTGATGTTCTCCGTGGTCTCAAAGGATGATCAGTCGGATAGCGACATTGGTAAATAAAAAGAAGAAGTTTACACGCCGGGTGCATACTTCAGTGCCACTAATTAGCGACTTTTTTTTGCCCTTTACCTACACCATGTAGACCGGAGGATTACACAGAATCCCATTGGCGAGTTTCAGACAGCTAGGTTATTCAAGAAACTTGGAATACCAACTCCAATGCTTGGCTTGCTGAATCAGCATATGGATTACTTCATTGAATTTCTCGGCCCGAGCTCTTGTGATTGGTCCACTTGGCAGGTGGAGTGGATCCTTAGCAGGTTCATGTGTTCCTTGTTTACGTAGCTCTTCTGTTGGATCACGTAGCCCCTCCGTTGGATTACGTTGCTCTGCCCTTGGATTACTTGAGTCATTTCTGGGTTTACTTGGCTGCTCCGCAACATGTTGGTTACTTGATCCTTCGCTTTGTTTACTTGGGAGCCCAATACTTATTGGTTGGGAAAATTACCTTCAAAGGAAAATGCTCCTCCCACTGGACCGAAAAACCCATATATTCCCATGGGAATGGGTGGTGCTGAACAAGCAGGCAGGCCCAACGTTGTTTATCTTTACTGCAATCCTGGTTAGGTAAA